>NC_048900.1:13412376-13418454 GCF_011077185.1 Oxyura jamaicensis | reverse complement strand
AAGGAAAGGAAAGGAAAGGAAAGGAAAGGAAAGGAAAGGAAAGGAAAAAGAATCCCACAAACCAGCTTTCCTGAAATCCCCTAGATAAATCACTCCTTAATAAGTTCAAAGGCAACATTCCTCACTTTGATGAAGCTTTAAAACATACACATATTTGTTCCAGTGTTCCCTGCACACTCACTACTCAAGGTTCAGAGCTGTGGCAAGCAATGACAACAAAAAATAGCAGAAGACTTTTATATACAGTTTTCTGACATGAAGCAAATGCAATTCAATGCTGACAAATGCATGGTGTAGGGGCTCAGTTGCCAATAGAATAACAAATAGAAAATGAATTAAATGTACCTGACTGAGAAGACTGAAAGTCATCTTAGCATGTATAGACGTGCTGGGTTTGTGACCTTTTGCCCTCTTCTTTCCATGTCTACTGTCAATCTTTTTTATTATTATTTGGCTCTGTCCTCTTAAAAATCCTTTGACTTTATTTGTTTGTTAGTTTCTTTCTTCAGTGTGCCCTTTCCTTGCTATTGAATAGGTGACCACAGGCTACATAATATATAGTCTGTCTCAGAGGCTGGTATAACCTGCCATAGTATGTTTGATAACTCACACATCACTGAAATTGAATATATTTTTAATGTGGTTTTACTCTAAAGGCTGGATTTTGAAATGGCCTCACAGTGTTCTGTATTTTCTTTTTTAAAATTTTTGTTTACATCAATGCAATACAAAAAGTGGTCATTTAAACAAATATATATATACACACATATATATTTATTCTTCAAATATATATACTTCAAATTGATATTGTGTCCTCAAAGCCAAGCTGTTTTCCTTCCTTTTCATATGTCACGACAAGCTTTTCTTTAAGTCACATTGTACTCTATGTGACACTTCTGCTTTTGGTAGCTTTATTCAGACACAATTCAAAAACAGACTATTGTATGTACCAAATCAAATCCATGAAAAGCTTTAAAAATAATTCTGATAGTTACTTATTTTAAATAACTATGAAATAATGAATCATTATGTATGAAGAAATGCTTGTAAACTAGATTTGCTTGTAAACTAGATTTACTCCCCCCTCCACTCCCCCAGTGACTGTATTGCAGTGCAGTCTAGTGAACTCTGATCTTGCCAGTCACAGAGGTCCATATTTCCCCAGGTCTTCCTTTCTACTGTAGTTTTCTAAAAAAAAAAAAAAAAAAAAAAAAAGCTTGAGCTTCTTTCTTTATCTTCAGGCTATATTTTTTCCCCCTTCTTTCTTGTTATACATATGTACAAGGAGTTTCAACCTAATCTTTAGATTTTAACAGCCATCAACTTTCTTCAGGTTAATCAATAATGATACCAGATAGAAAGCTGGAACACTTACTGCCATTATATCAATAAGCATATGCTGTTTATTAAGTCTAGCTGCAAGCTGATTTAAAACAAAACAAAAACAAAACAAATGAAACAAACAAAAAGGCAAAAGCAAGCAAACAAACAAAGCAACAACAACAAGCCTATTGATCAGCATATTTCTATTTTCCACATTTTGATTCCTAATTATTTTCAATCTAGTTTATCCATGTCTGAATCCAAAAAGTCAAATCTGCATATACTGTTGCAAACAACGTACGGAGTAATGATCAAAGAGATATTAAACTTATTTTGGTGATTTCAGAAAAGTATTTTTCATTCTCCTGGTTGCAAGAGTAATTGAGTCCAGGTCTCCAGCCCAGCCTCACCTTCACCTTTCCTTAATCCTTGTTTCACTGTAATTGAAAAGATGCTTTAAGGGTTTAACAGATGCCGATAAAGTCTGGTCTATGAAATAAAATGTACAGAAAAGTCAACCCTGTGCCTTTCAGAGATATATAATGAATATTCTTGGGCTATCCCCATTCTGAACCACAATATATATGGAAATAAGGCGGAAAGAGGAAAAATGTCAGTTCAAGGAAAACAAGAAAATATCAAGTTTCATTTAACTCAAATATTTTGAAGCTTGGAACTGACACAAATAATTATCTGGCATACCTTTTTATATTGCAGTGATCATTAGGGGAAATGCTCTATATGTGTTGGTTTTGAAAGACTCTTCCCTAGATATGCTTAGAATTAATTTCAGTTTACAAACCAGAACTACAGAAAAGAACCTGATCCTGCTTCTAATACTTAATCTATTGAAACAGTTCTTATTTCATCCACTTTGGGACTTGCAGAAAAATTTGTTCTAAATAATTGGGTTGATATAGCAGCTCCTGCATTCTGGAAGACAAAACAAACAAACCATCATCAACAACAACAATAAAACCCACATAAACAAACAAGCAAACAAAACCACCACCACCAACAGCAAAGAAATATTAAATTTCATTAAAATACTAAGGATGTAGGAATACTGTGTACTATTCCAGATGAATCTTTTGCATTTTAAATCATAATCCATCATAGCCAATATAAGTTTTCCCATTTATTTCAAATACTTTGGTGTCCTGCCAAAATCTATGTAAAATTGAAATTGAAGGCTTAAGCTAAAAGAATATCCTTTTTTTTTTTTTTTTATAAACAACATTAACATATATAATTTAGAACTTGAAGTTCTCCATGTGTCACTGAATAACCTTTTGTCTGAATCACCTGAGTAAGAACTTCAGGTAATGTTATGATGTTTGTAAACATTACATAGTGGAAATCAATTCAACACAGTAATACATGACAATAAGATGCTTTGAGCTTCAATTGAATTTGTTGATTCAGAGACCTTTGAAAGGTTAGGTTGTATTAAGACATTGAAATTGAATGACAAGGTAGAAAAAAATAACTTTTCTGCAAAAGAAAAAAAAAAAAAAGACTGAGAAAGTATTGATTAGCCTAGCTTTATGAGGGGCCATGTAGCTATGGAAAATTACACTCACAGATTGGTGCAGAGTTTTTATAATTCCATATATATAAATTATATATAAATAATCATATGTATAAATAAATATATGATATATGATAACTGCCAAATTAGAACACTAAATATAAAAGCAATTTTTAGGGGTGTATGTTGTGGCAGTGAATTACAGTAATTAGATTGGCCTTATATCCAAAGAGAACAGCATAAAGGAGCCAGTAAAGTGCCTGGTAATCTAATCAAAAGTTAAAAGAATCTTAAAAATATTTTTTTTGAATATTTTAGCATACTTCTGGTGTGTTGCTTAATTTCATGGATTTATAAAGTTCTTGAAATTGTGATTTTAATCAATACTGAAATCATTAATATCACCGAACAGTAGAAGAGCTGATGTTGGAAATCACCTCTGAATATCACCTAATCTAATCGCCATGCTGAATGGAGACTCCACAGCCACTCTGGGCAACCTGTTCCAACTTTCAATCATCCTCACAGTTAAAAAAGTCTTTTTTATTTTATTTTTATTTTTTTTCATGTTTAAATAGAATTTCCTATGTTTTGGTTTCTGTCGATTGCCCATTGTTCTGTCACTGGGATCCACTGAGAAGAGTCTGGCTACATCTTTAATACCCCCCTCACAATACACAATCCCCAAAGGCTGAACAGTCCCAGCTCTACTAGCATCTTCTTGTATGACAGATGCACCAAATCCTTAATTATTTTTGTTGACTTTTGTGCGACCCACTCCATGTCTCTCTCATACTGGGGAGACCAGACCTGGTCATGGCACTCCAGATGTGGCATCACCAGTGCAAAGCAGAGTGGAAACATCACCTCTTTCAACCGGCTGGGAAATACAACTGCCTAATGCAGCCCCAGAGGCTGTTGGCTATCTTTGTTGTGAGGGTGCATTTCTGGCTCATGGTCAGTTTGAGGACCTCCAGGGCTTTTTCTGTTAAGCTGTATTCCAGCTGGTCACTCACCAGCCTTTACCAGTGCCTTGTGTTTTTCCTCCCCAGGTGAAAAACTTTGTATTTTCCTCTTTTGAAGGGTGTAAGATTGTTATTGTCCCATTTCTCCAGCCTGATGAGGTTCCTCAGAGTGGCAGCATCTGGTATCTCAGCTGCTTGTCTCAATTTTTGTATCATCTGTGAAATTGCTGTGAACTTTTCCATCATTTAGGTCATGAGTGAAGTTGTTGAAAGGTATTGGCCAGAGAACTGACCCCTGGATTGCTACAAGTTACTGGACTCCAACTGGACTTCATGTCAAAAGTCAGAATGGTTTGCAACTGACTGTTTGGGCAGTTTGCAGTCCATAACAATTTAGCTTGTACTTCATCGGGTTGTCAATGAGGATGTTAAGGGAGACAGTGCTGAAATAGATCCCAATGAGATCACACTCTGTAACTACATGCAGACTGTGTATTCTCCATGTTGCATGTACTAGTGAACAGGCCAATAGTGCCATTCTCCAGGAAGTGTATCAGTCTTCCCCATAATACTGTCTGATAGGCACTTCCTTATTGATGTGCAAGCACTTGGGGTAGCACCACTTCTGACATGTTTTGCTGATTGTCACATCCTCCTCATCACCAAGCACCCTCAGCTTCCCTACACTCTCTACCACTTCCTCATCTGATAGCTGACCATTCTCTCTCTCCCCATTGTTCTTGCTTTAAAGCTCTACTTGACATCTTGTCCAGTGCATTAACAAAGGTGGTTTTGTTCCCCTTAGTCTGGTGGATCTTGCATCTTCCAGATACTTCTTGATCCTTGAAGAGGATCACAGTCATATGTGAGTCATCATGCATCAATAGGATATTTGATGGTTTTTTTGCAAAATGAGCTGAAGTATAATAAAGCCCAGTAGTATGACCTAAGAGTAACACATATATCCAAAATCCTGTCTGTCATTTTAGCAGAAGTTACTGTGGAAGTAAAGTTCTGAAAGAAAATTGGAAAAACAAAACAATAGTAATAATAATAATAATAATAATAATAATAACAACAACAAGAATGAATGCAATGAAACAGAGGATGAAATTGCTCCTGCTATTTTGGCATTGAAATGTAATTTAAAATAATGTCATTCCAAAGAGAAAGAGTTGCATGCTAAAGCATGCAGTGGAAGAGAGATGAGTTGTGAGAATGAGTAATATAGTTATACACTTTCTTAGCATTGAAGCTACAATTAGACTGATATTGATAAAGAGATTATATATTATGGTTTATGCAATATGTTAATCTAAACTGCCAATAGTAGCCACTAAACCATGTCCATAGATTGTGTGTTGATATAGTCAACTGCCTGAAGAATAGAGAGAAAACAGTTAAGTTTGGATGAGCTGTGACGCCAAGTTCCCCCCTCAAAGTAGAACAAATTTGAAGGATAAAGTTTGAAGCTGAAATTGTGAGATGCTATATAGTCAAACTCACTAAAGGTTAGAACCTTATTTTCAAATGTTCTGACAATGAGCAGTTCCTGCTGAAGGAAATGGGATGGCAAAATCATTTACTCTTCTTATGGTTAGAATTAGTCATATGTAGTGCAAAATAATTAGCAAATACTGAGTTTGGCTACAGAACAAGATAGCTGTGTGAAGCACCACAGAAAATTCTTACTTTTATTTTAATTGTAATATTGCATGGATGTTTCTTTTTGAAACACTTGGTACCATATGAAGATGATTGTTTTTGCTTTAGACTGCAGACTTACATTAATCCTATAAATTCCCAAGTCCATATCAGACTCTCTTCAAAGTATGAAAATTTTTATTTTCATGTTCAAAAAGATGTAATGCTCAAAATAAACACCAAAAGAAAGGGCAAGAAAACCCTTTGTTTAATAGTAGACTGCATAAAGTTGGAACTTTGGGATAAACTCATGGGATACTCATGGGATAAACTGCCAAATGGTCTTTCAGAATTAAAGTTAATGAAATAAACAAACAAATGTATCAGGAAGGTTTCATCAACTTAGGGGGAAAAAAATGGGAACAAGCAGAAACAACAGAAGTTATAAGCTGTAATAAGCTCCTTTATTTTTAGTCCTTTGTTTGGTCTAGATCTGTTCCAAAAATTGAATATTGGGTAAATGAATGAATAAAAACTTCTGGGGGAAGATAGAAAGAAAGAAAAAGAAAAAGAAAGAAAGAAAGAAAGAAAGAAAGAAAGAAAGAAAGAAAGAAA
>NC_048900.1:13298584-13411976 GCF_011077185.1 Oxyura jamaicensis | reverse complement strand
AGGAAGGAAGGAAGGAAGGAAGGAAGGAAGGAAGAGAAAAGGAATCATTTACTATTTATTCTATTTTTTAAAAAAAATTATTTTGCCTCCCTCCCCCCCCCCAATAAAAATACCAATCAGTAATTGTTATGCTGGTCTTGTGCTCAAACAATAAATCATACGCTTTTTACTTTTTTTTTTTTTTTCTTAAACATATCATAAATACAAACTGTAATATAAATTATCATTACACCATGCAATTTATTATTTGTACATAAAGGTTTTATTATTAACACTACTGAAATTGCTTCTTAAATACTGAAAAAAAAATTCAAAAATTATACAATTTTCCTACTCCCACTGTATGCATTTACTTTCTGAGTTTTTAGAACTGCTGTTCAAAAAGTTTCAAGCAACCACATAGAGAAAACATCATTCACATTTACAGTGTAACAAATTTGAATTATTCATATATTCATATAATCAGATAAAAGCCATAGAAAGTAGCTTCCCAATGTTTTTGCTGTAGGTAAATAAATCCATAAAGACAGAAATCATAAATAAGTCACTTAAAATATTTTATCAGATTAATGTTATTCAATCAGTATTAATGTATATTATGTTAATCATTTATTATCTGATAATAGAAGCAGTTGTTTCTTAAAAAGCCCAATGACTGAATGGCATATTAACTATAAGAATGCACATGAGTACACTACTGGTAATTTTAGAAAGCCATGCATATGGGCCACCAGAAAACAAAAATCATCCTTATATATCTGTGATTATCTATTAAGATATGTATTATTCATAGTTATAAATAATTCCATTATTATTTTCATTTAAGCAAATAGAAGACTTTTACCATCAAGGAAAAGTATTGTGATCCAATAATGGAATCATTATGATGTTTATTGAGAGATGGCAATCAGAAGGTGTACAAAAACAAATTCTTTCTTGAATATGCATGATTGTCATCTGAATATGGCATAAGTACCCAAAAGTAACACTTGAATGGTAAAGAATTAATCATCAGCAAGGTAGCTATGTCAGCTATGTAGATGTTGTGATGGCAAGAAATCTTACGGGAGTTTATTCAACAATTAAACAATGTGTTTTTTGGGGGTATGTTCACAAAGTTATGTACAAGTACAAGATATCCCACAGCAACCCTACTTCTTAAGTACAGTACCTGTCAAAATAAATGGATCTCAAAATGGTGGAGGCTCTAACTGTATGACAGTCCATAAATTATCCTATCAGCATGTCAATAAGGTAGATTTTTAAATTTATTTGGGTAAACAAATTCATAATAAGAAATATATGTAGGTATGTATAAGCAGCATCCAGGATCAAAATGGCTATAGAATATAGTAAGGACACTCCTCATGAAAGCACTGCTTTTCTTGTGGAAAGCAGTTAGAGGTAATATGGGACACTGCAAGACTACAGAAATTGAAAACCAACTGAATGTTTGTGGAAAGAGCTAAGCAAAGCACTGATGACCCACTCTGCAGCAAACCATGAGTTTGACAGATTTGAGAATAAACAGCTTTGCTTTGAGAGACACATATTGGAAAGTCAACAGAATTCTGAACACCACTAAGAAAGCATTACTTTAAAAAGAGTATGGGGTAAGCAAATTTCTTGCAACCAGCAGTTCATTTCCCCTTGAGAATAGTCAATAATAGTAGCCTTGGTCCTTAGATACAGCCCAGCTAAATGTAGCTAGTCTATCATAAGAATTGCAATTTGGTAAAAAATAGAATCTATTAAAAATAAAGCTACAGCACATTAGAAAGCACCAGAGAGAGAGAGAGAGAGAGAGAATTAATTTATTAGTCTGATTAGTTAATTAACACCATGTATCTTATATCTTATACAGGACCTTTATAAGATCAATATTGACACTGTGAACATGACACTGGGGATCACTACACATCTCTCTCTTTCCTGAATTTCAGGATAGAGTATCAACTGATCCTTCCACCATCTATTTCCTAAAACCACAGGGTTTCATAAAAACTAAATTAAATTCAGATCAAATACTTAGATCTCAGTCAGATTAAATAAGTGTTTTCCAAGTAAAATGCCATAAAATAGTTCAAGCACTTTAGCAATTTCTATCAGTGCATATGAAAGACTTCTGAAGAAGTAAAATGAACTATTAAAATAAGCATCTCCTCCGAATGACTTAAATCACTTTCTAGAGAAGAACAGTGAATTCTGGAGAACTCATTTGGAAAAACATTGGAAAATCACACAGAATTACTAATTAAAAAATGAATCTAAATCTGATTTAGGTTTTTAGTTGTCATCAACCACCTATACTTTCTAATTTGCTAATATCTGAGTGACAATTTCTAAATGACGACAAGTATCTCAAAATCATTTTGACAGACAGCCAACATATTCCTCAGATGTGCTCTTGTGGATTTCTGGCAAATGCTGTAGGTGTTGAATTGTATACAGCTGAAGTGTGTAAAGCAAACATCTAGGATAAGTCTACAAACAAATTATATTTTTCCACCTTGATGCAGTATGACATAAATCAAAAGCTTTAGATCCTGCTGAAACAGCAATTTCCTTAACCTTGATAAATTCCTGACATAGAAATATGAAGTCTTAACAATGTGTCCCTCAAAACAAGTTTCAGGGTTAAACATAATACCAAAATTATTTAGTGAGGAGACAATTTTATATTCCCAACAAATGGTACAATAAATGAGGAACTGCTATTTAGCAGGCGATAGGCCAAAGAAAATCAATTCTGTTTTAATCACCAAATGTTAGCAGACACTCAACACTGAACATCTAATATATTTCCAGACTAGAGACAGATTTATCTAAGTCATCATGAACTGTTTGATATACCTATTAGATTTGGGTGTCATCAGCATAATAGCAATTGAGATTTTGCTTATAGAATAAATGTCCTTACAGGGAGTACACACTGTGCACACTAAATAAGATAGTCTTCTTATTTAATGTGTGGTGTTTCTAGCCTCAGTATCACTAAAGAAGCTTAAAACTTGTAATTGAGAACTTTAAGAAACACAGAAAAACAACTGAAAAAAAAAATAATCATCTCTCATTCTCTTTTGATTTTCTTCCCCAGCCAATTAAAATAAGTAATGTGGAAAAGACTATTAATATTAGCTCTTATTATGTCTCTAGATCCAAAAACACCCAGGGTGTATTATGCCAGAGTTTTGATTTTTCTGTTATTATTAAATATTATTTATTTATTTAAATGTATGAAAAAATTAGGTAGTTGTGTGCACAAGAAAGAAAGAAACCCTGCTCTCTATTCATGTTGCATTTGTCAAAATTTCTAATGAGAATAAGAGCATGGAGAGAGTGAAGCTTTTGAAAAGGAATTTGCAGTATTTGGATTTATAAACAGCTTGTTCTGCAGCTCTGCTTAGTTGTTACTATCTAATTAATTATGGACTTGGGAAAAGTATGATTAAGCAGACAGCTTTCCTCTCCTTCCACCTCCACCCCCTCCACCCTAAGGAAATTCTGTTTAAATGTTTCTTTATATTTATCTTTCATTGACCTCTTGAAAGTTGTGTTTTTAGACTTACCTACACATCATTGTTGGTTAATCACAGAATCACAGAATCACAGAATTTCTAGGTTGGAAGAGACCTCAAGATCATTGAGTCCAACCTCTAACCTAACACTAACAGTCCCCACTAAACCATATCCCTAAGCTCTACATCTAAACGTCTTTTGAAGACTTCCAGGGATGGTGACTCCACCACCTCCCTGGGCAGCCTGTTCCAATGCCTCACAACCCTTTCAGTAAAGAAGCTCTTCCTAACATCTAACCTAAAACTCCCCTGGCACAACTTTAGCCCATTCCCCCTCGTCCTGTCACCAGGCACGTGGGAGAACAGGCCAACCCCCACCTCTCTACAGCCTCCTTTAAGGTATCTGTAGAGAGCGATAAGGTCGCCCCTGAGCCTCCTCTTCTCCAGGCTGAATAAGCCCAGCTCCTTCAGCCGCTCCTCGTAGGACTTGTTCTCCAGGCCCCTCACCAGCTTCATCGCCCTTCTTTGGACCCGCTCAAGCACCTCGATGTCCTTCTTGTAGCGAGGGGCCCAAAACTGAACACAGTATTTCAGTAATTGTTCATGTTTCCCTATTTTTTAAAATTAGGGAAAAAAATATCAGATGAACAGATTCATTTATACTGCTCTTTTTTATGTTACAGAGAGGTTTTTTTTTTTGTTGTTTGTTTGTTTGTTTGTTTTTTGTTTTGTTTTGTTTTGTTTTCTGGAATTTGCATTCTTTAATTAATTGCACTGGGAGCTGCATGCAGAGGAGAACAGATTTGGGGAAAAGCTCAAAAACAAGCAAGTAAAGCAAAAGATTCAACTTGAAATATATTATCAAATGTCTGAGTTCTGTAAGAAGTAGTACGGTATTTATTGCATTAATCTTTTTGTCTAAATTTAAAATAATTATATGAATAAAAATGTACTCTGACTTTTTTTTTTTAATTATTATTTTATTTTAATCCTTTTAAAAAGGTAACATATCTTTAAGTTTTATTTAAGCTTTCACTGCAGCTGAGAAGAAATGTTCTTCCTGAATGCTCAAAAATAATTCTGGTTGGAATTTGGGAATTTTTCCCCCCCCAAAAATGAGGATTTATGAACAGAACTACATAAGGAAATAATGTAGTCTGAATGAAGAAATGTTTATATAAATAAAAATACATACAAAACTACTGATATGTTTGATGATAAAAATCAGTTTCTACTAAAGAGAAAGAAACATTTTCTCGGGGTTCAGCATTGACAGGAAATAGTATAATTTTTTAATTAAATCAGTTCTTGTTCTCTAATTGTGAAAAACCTGCTCAATATAGGTTATAAACACCTTACAGATTTTTTTAAATAATAAGTTTTAACCATAGAGTCTACCAAAAATATGGTTGATAACCAAGCTGAGAAACTGAACTTCAAGTCACGTGGATCATACAACATTCCTGTATCACAGTGAATTCACATAAATTTTATAACACTTTTAAGATAACAGCCTGTGTTAGGCTCAAAGCTATCTTGGCATTATATCGTGTTGACAGATAATCAATATAATTGATAATCTGTTTTCTGTTGCTCCATTGTAACTAACTATCAAGTGGACCTTTTTGAATTGTATTAACTGTATTGCTACTGCACAGCAGAGTCTTGCTCTTATAAAAGCCATAAATCATAAAAATTATAATTTTCACTCCACTTTTCAAGTGGTTATAGTAATGACAGTGCCAGAGCATCAAGAGATAGAAAATTAATCCCCCTTCCTCTTTTTTTTTTTTTTTTTTTTTTTTTCTTTTTTTCCCCTGCTGGTAAAAAACATACATATTCAGCTTAGTTGAGCAGTGTTCCAATTGCATATCCATTTCCATTAAACAAGATTACCTTCTGATGCAGTTTTGTTTGTCCCTTTAAATTCTAAAATACTGTGGACAAGAAATTAAGTCCTCCAATTATCCTATCATTACTTGCTGATATGCCCCGTAATTGGTATCTGAGCACAATACAAATGGCATTTCCTCATTCAAAATCTATCTCCCTCCCAAAAATATTTAAACTAAGTCTCTCAAAAATATACTGGAGATTACTCCTATTTGAAGAACACTGACAGAGGTAGTCCCTTTACTGTTCATATTGCAAGTGAGCACTTCTTGCTCAGGTGCTGGTGGATCTGGGGTGTTTTCACTCCCAGATGAGTTTCAAGCTTGTGATTGCCACAGGAGCCATTATGTATATGGGAAATAGCTCTACCTGTTCTCCTGGAAATGCGCTTTATCATATTAAAAAAAAAAAAAAAAAAAAAAAAAAAAAAAAAAGATTCACAGTTATAAAAACTGAAAATGGAGACAAGGTGAGGTGAAAAATAAGACTGAGTGACTGAGTGAGAAGGAGAATTGTTTAGTTTTGGAAGAGTAAATCCTGAGATTTAGTTTTTGCCCAAAGTGCTATATATAGGACATAATAGTTATGATTTACTTCAGTTTTCTTAGTATGTGTCTAACCTGCAGAGAACACAGTGGTATAGACACCTCTATCTCTTACAGTTCTAGCCAGCATGTCTGACTGCAGTTTTAAAGATTAGGAGTTCAGATTTATGGCGTGTACATATACATGTGAAATATAATTTTTGGATTTAGGCATTTCTAATTTTTATCAAACTCTGCTTCAGGTGCTTAAGTCTTTTGTAGAGCTTTTGAAAATTTCCTCCTGCCACCTACCACATTATCATATACATAAATATCTGCAATATTCAAGGTCTCAGATGGCTGAGTTATGCCTAATGATATATATATATATATACTTAAGTGAATCATAGAATATCCTGAGTTGGAAGGGACCCACAAAGATCATCGAGTCCAACTCCTGGCTCCACACAGGTCTACCTCTACCCAAAAATTCATACTATATGATTGAGAGCATAATCCAAACACTTTTTAAACTCCACCAGGCTTGGTGCCATGACTATGTCCCTGGGGAGTCTGTTCCAGTGCACGACAGCACTCTCGGTGAAGAACCCTTTCCTGATATCCAGCCTGAACCTCCCCTCTTGCAGCTTGACTCCATTCCCTCAGGTCCTATCACTGGTCACTAAAGAGATCGGCACCTGCCCCTCCACTCCCCTCATGAGGAAGCTGTAGGCTTTTATGACATCTCCCCTCAGCCTCCTCTTTTCCAGGCTGAACAGGCCAAGTGACCTCAGCCGCTCCTTATGTCTTCCCCTCCAGGCCCTTCACCAACTTTGTAGCCCTTCTCTGGACGCTCTACAATAGTTTCACATCCTTTTTGTACTGTGGTGCCCAGAACTGCTCAGACTTTTGGTGAACTCTCTGCAAAGCCATAATTTCCTGGCTACTACATATCCTTAAAAAAGTTTTTCTACAGTTTATTTAAGAATTTTCTCTAGCAGCCACTTTTTCTATTTTTTTTTTTTTTTCAGATCTGAATTTATCAGTAATCAAATTCTTTTGCTTCAAATAAAACGTCCTGCAAAGCTTATATCTGTTTTTCCTGAGGACTTTAATAATCTGACTGATTATGCCATTGCAGTGTTTATCTGGGCCAGTTATAAATGACAAATCCTGTCTTCTGAGTAAACAGTGTTGCTAGATGCCATTTTCCTTCAGAACATACAGGACAGGTTTCTTGAAGTAATCTCTAGGGTTCTTGCTAGATTTACATTTAATTTCACAAGTAGATTCAATATCTTTTAAAACTCTTGCAATGTAAGCCTTGTGTTTTTAAAGTGTTACTTCGTGTTTTAAAAGTGGAAGAATATATACATTTACTCTAATGAGAGAAATCACCAGCTTGTAGAGAGCAAGGATGTTTCCCACAGACTTGTCCATGAAGACCAACCATGTTTATTTGACAAAGAGTACACTGAATATTTAAAGGGACTTTGTTTAAGTGAGAGTAGGGCCATCATAATGTCATGGTTTTGACTTGGACAGAGATAATTTTCTTTATAGGTGTTCACACAATGTGGTGTTTGTATCTTTGATGAAAATAGTGGTGATAACTTACTGATGTTTTAGTGGTTGCAGAGCAGTGCTTACACTAAGCTAAAGACTTTTCAGCTTCTTGTGCTGCCCTGCTGGTGGGTGCACCAGGAGCTGTGAGAGGACAGAACCAGGGGAGCTGACATGGACTGGCCAAAAGGGATAGCCCATACGATGTGGTATCATGCCCAGTAATAAAAGCTGGGGTAAAGAAGGACGAAGGGGAGGACATTTGGAATGATGGCATTTGTCTCCACAAGAAACTGTTAGGCGTGATGAACCCTGTGTTCCTGGAAGTGGCTGCCCACCAATGGGAAGAAGCAAATTAATTCATTGTTTTGTCTTGCTTGTGCATGCGGCTTTTGCTTTACTTAGTAAGCTGTCTTTATCTCAATCCATGAGTACTTGCACTTCTACCTTTCCAATTCTCTCCCCCATCCCACCACAACACATGCAAAATCTAAAAAAGTTTGATAGCTTTAGGCAAAATAAATAAATAAATAGAGCTAAAAGAAATATCTACAAGTGATAAATATCTAAATATCTAGCACTTTTTTTTCTTTTTTTTTCTGGGCAAAAATAGAGAACTCAGATGGCTTTCTGTGCATGGTAACAAATAAGATAGATATATATATTAAAATAATAATAATAATAATGAGAAAATAATGGGAGGAATTGGTAAATGGAATGTTGGGAAATCCTCTTGGGTAAAGAATGTATATAGTACTGAAATACCTGCGCCTGCTAATCAGGGGTGGAAGACTAAAATCCATATAACCAAAGAGTATGAAACCAGCAAACCAGGACCTACATGGAAAGAATAACACTGCTTATCTGCTTATTTGAAAAGATGAAAGGGGAAAAAAAGAAATTAGATAAATTGAATCATGAAGTAACTCTCCTTTAAACAGCCTTGCATCTGTCCAGTACAGCTGGAACAGAACAATAAGTGTATTGTTGTGCCCATACCATGTACTTGCTTTTCCAGTCAGGAGCACCTGTGGTGCTCTCTCTGATGAAGTGACACCCCTGAGGAGAGCAGACTGTCCTTCTCTTATGATGAGTACACTCTGGGATTTGCATTTCCTGATTATTTATTGACAAATCTGTGTTGGTTCTAGTCAACATTGGAACAGGAATTTTCTGTGCGGAGACATCCAAGGATATCTTTTAATAACATGTAACGACATGCTGTTTAGAAATCATAACTGCAACAAATCTGAATCCAGCACCAGATAGTTATCTCATCTAGATATATAATGACAGTGTCATGCATGCAACATGAACAATGTGAGGCATGGCATACTTTCTGCTCCTAGGGTTCAGTTCAAGATCCTAGAATAAGTGTGCAGACTGGTAAACTTTCTGTGGAAGCCAAGATACTCATCCAGGCATGAGAGTAGAGTTTAAAAAATCTTCAGTTTGAAATCAAATAGTGTTTGGTCTTAAGAAAGTTAAACAATCAAAGGAAATCACCCAGTGTGATTATCTCCCCAGGTTATCACCTGTGAACCATGCAGCTGTGCATATCCCTGCAAGCATTTTTGACTAACATCATTTAATGATGATTGGTGTCCTTTCCCAGATCAAGATTTCAATTATATTCAGTTTAAATTCCTAGTCTTCAAAAGCAAATGTTTCCCATCATATAAGTGAAGCTTCAGAAGACTTGTGCACCCTCTGAATATTGATTCCATGCCTCTGGTAGATATTATGGTGGTTTTATTCAACTGGGCAGCTGAATTCCACCACAACTGCTCTCTCACTCCCCATTCTCAAAGGAAAAGTGGGAGAAAATATTATGAAAAGGGCTCAAGGATAAGATAAGGACAGGGAGATCACTCAACAACTGTTGTGATGGGCAAAACAGACTCAGCATAGGGAGATTTATTGCCTATTACCAACAAGATAGAACAGTGAGAAACTAAAAGCAAACTAAAACCACCATCCGCCTATCCACCCTCTTCTACATCTTCACCCAGAGCGGTACAGGGGGCTGCAGTCAGTCCACAGTGCTTCGTCTCCACCACTCCTTCACTCTCTGCCCCTGCTCCAGTGTAGTGTCCCTCCCACAGGATGCTGTCCTTCCCCAGCTGATCCTGCGTGGGCTTCAGACAGGCAGCAGCTCTTCAAGAACCGCTCCAATATGGGACCATGGGGTCCATCTTTCAGGAACAACCTGGGTCCCCCATGGGCAGCAGCTTCCCCCAGACCCCTTGCTCCTGCATGGGCTCCTCTCCACGGGCTGCAGCTCCGGCCGGGGGCCTGCTCCTGCGGGGGCTCTCCATGGGCCGCAGCCTCCTCCAGGCCACATCCACCTGCTCCACCAGGGGCTCCTCCACGAACTGCAGTGTGGCGATCTGCTCCATGTGGGACCCATGGGCTGCAGGGGGATGGCCTGCTCCACTAGGGTCCTCTCCATAGGCCACAAGGGAACTGCTGTTCTGAGCCTGCAGCACCTCCTGCCCTTCTTCTGCACCGACCTTTGTGGTTGTAGGGATGTTTCTTACTCCTCACTGTCCCAGCTGCTTTTGTGCAGCATTTTTATTTTTATCCCCCCCCCCCCCCCTTAGGTCTGCTCTAACAGATGCACAAACAACATCACTTAGTAGCTTGGCACTGGCCAGCGGCAGGTTCTTTGGAGCTGGCTGAAATTGGCCTTTAACGTGGGACAGCAACTGGACTCTTCTTACAAAGACCACTCCTGCAACCTTCTGCTACCAAAACTTTGCCACATAAACCCAGAGCTGTTTAACCTGCTAATGAGGATTCTTGCAGTACAAAACTATCTGAAAACTGTAAATGAATTGTTTCTTGTAATGTTTTGTTTCATGAACTTCAAATAATGCTTTAACCTTGGATCCCCAAATTTTGAAGATTTTTCTTACCATTGAAAAAAAAAAATCATGTGACTATTTTAAAATAACATTGATAGTTTCCCTGAATAAAATCATCCTTTTTTAAATATATATATATATACATATATAATGAAAATAGTTAAATACTTATTTCTGCAGCCTGTAACATTTACTGAATCCTAAAGGACATTGGTTTCTGATATACTAATTGGACTCAAGAATCCAATCTTTTGCAACCTAAATGTTCTGTAAAGAGAAATTGCTGCTGTGTCTAATGAAATATGACCTGACACACAAATTCCTTCCTTTATTAGTACAGTAAACATTCTACTATCAAATCCTGGCCCCACATACAAAAATTTTACCTAATCTATGGCTTAATATTCAACAGAGCTACAAAAAACAATTGTTACTAGCTTAATTCCTATCAGAGAAATACAATTTAGTCTTCATTGTCTGCTACTTTTTAACAGGTTCAAGGTTTCCTGTTAAAAATGAATAAGACAATTTTTTAATTTCAATTTCTAATAATGTGAGTGAGAGAATTTCTTTCAAATGGGATCCAAATTATGAATTCTGTCCAAAATAAGGTTATAAGGTAAGTGGATAACTCTCTTTCCTTGTACACATCATTTTTTATAGTAGCAGGAGAAAAGCTGACTAGTATAGTTACAGCAGCAGGAAAGCCTTTATTGTACCCTCTTGTCCTGAGTTATTTATAACTTACAGCCCTGCTTTTATAGCTTTCTTCTCAAAACAAAACAAAAAAGTCTATCTCATCTGGGACAAGTACAAATAATTCAGCAAAAAAAAGATTTTAAACACATCAGCTGAGAAAAAGCATCATGTCAGAATCTTACAGTTGAACAGGCTGGTCTGCAAAAGACAAGGAGGAGATGTAATTTTTTGTAATTTTTTTTTTTTTTTTTAGGGTCATCTAAAGCACTAAATAGACCCACATGATCCTCCAGGTACCAATCATTCCAAAAACATATTAAAATTCAACCTTGATATTAAATTTTATCAAATAGCTTGTATTTGTGACCCAAATTAAAGTTTATTTTTTACTTCATTATACGCTTAGCTATATATCAAGATTTTGATATAAATTGTTAAAAGCTCAGACAGGTATCTACTTTAATTGATGTTACAGTAATTTGCACTGGAAGTTTTGAAATAACAAATATTACTCAGACAATAAGCCAGTGTTGTATATCAACTTGCATTGGTTTGCTAACAAATGAGATTGCCATGTTATACATTTAACTCTATTTCAGTGACTAGTTCTTCAAAATAGCATGATTAATATTATTTGAAAGTAACTTCAGAATAGTACAACTCAAAACCACGAGAATTTAGAACAAACAACTAAAGGTTTGCTATAGTTTTACCTGTTCTAGAGTGTGGCTAAACACATTCATTTTGTTTTACAGGTTTGTCCAAATTTCTAGTGTTTTTTGTTTGTGTGCTTGTTTTTTAGCTGAAAATGGGAGCCATCCTGTTTTTCTTTCAGATTTTCTATGATTAAAAAGGCAAATAGAACATGAACTACTTCCATAAAAGTGTATCTTCAAGTCTGTAAGTAAACTTTGCTTTAAGGGCGTAGATTCACACACCACCACCACCGCTCTTACACCCACTGGTTCCATCTGCAATAGTTTGTACTTTGAACATTACAGATAAAGGAGTCCCAAATGATGTTTAAACTAATCAAATATGGAAAGCACATAAAGAAAGTTTCTAATTTCATATTTTCCTGGTGATGAACTGAGACAACAAAGAACTTCTTCCCTGTTGAGATCTGACTTTACATTAGATGCCCTGAAGCAGAATATTTCTTCTTAGAATTTCAGTTCACACAGTCCATAAACCTCATTTCACTTATATAATGCTGGCAATAAATCTGCCAAGTGAGTATTTTTTCATATGTATTTTAAGTGTGTAATTTAGATTCTTAAATGACTGTATTCAATAAAGATGAATTAATAATTTACATGCATTAACAGCAACCCAGGCTATTGGAGCTGATGAGCAGAGAAATACATTTTGAATAATGTAATGAGAATCAGTTCTTAGTGCCATCTCTTATTTTTCCTGCTGAACATGCTTTGTCAGAATAAAAGCAAAAATAAGCAAACAACAACAACAAAAAAAACACCAACAATAAATTATTTTCTTCACTCATTAAAGTTCTTGCAATAAAATATTTTGTTGTAGAAATATAGTTCTAGAGTCTTAACTTCTGACACCCAGTAAATTGTTACAGCACACTGGAGAGCTCCAAGCTGTCACTGGTGATATAGTATTTGGCAGGTATCGTTTTAATCTTGACATAACAAGAAAGAATCAGTAAATGACAAGAAGTTACATTCCACCCCCACCCCAACCCCCCCACCCCCCGTTTTTTTTTAGCAGAGGTGAATGAGATTATTTTCATCTCTTTCATTAGAATGAGCACATCCAAGACCAGCTTATGTATTGACTTGATTTTCCAGGGATCTAGACATCATTCAGTTTATTCAGAATTCTGGATACAGAAAAAATACAAAATACTGCACAGAAGAGAAATGAAAATAAGACTGTAATTTTCATTACAGTTTTCAGAAAGACAGTATTAGCTTCTACAAAAAGAGATGTGTTTAACAGAGAAATTAAACATTATCTCAGTTTTCCAGAGTATGAAAATCGAAGCACAGAAAGCATCTCATTCAACATTTTGCTGGCCACTAACAGGGCCAGAAACAAAATGAAAATCTTTCCACGCTTTAACTGAATTCCCTGAATAATTGTATCTAGTAGGTATCTCTTCTCTATAAAAATAAAACTTTAAAACTTATATATGGTTTATATATAAAATATATAAAATGCAATCTTTACATAATGAAATAAAAAAGCAAATTATGGAAATAATTAAAAATGAACAAGATGTATAAAGTTGACCACTCAGTGGGATTTAGAAAAAGACTAGCAGAGTTATTCTATTACTTATATACAAAGCTAAAGTCACGTCAAAAAATTGGAAAAATATTCTTGATTAGTCATAGAATTGCTCCTGGTGCAAAAGCCAACAATAGTTAGACTCTAAAGTCTATTTACAAACCTGATTCAAATATGTTTTTTTTCATACTTTTAACCAGTAGAGATGTAAACAGTACCTCTGAAAAATTTTTGCATTACCTAATCGGATTTTTTCACTACCTAATCTAAGTTAGTTTCACAGGCGCAAAGCAAATAAAAGCAGCTCTTCTAACTGATTCACTTAATCAGAGCAGATGGTTATTGCCATTAGCTCATTACAGCTAATTACAGAAATTATAAAAGCTTGTGTGCCCTAAATGGAAAGTAGTAAGTATAAGTAAGCATGTGTAGGTAACTGTGGATAAGGCAACTTTCACAAATGTAATAATAATATTTAGAAATAGTAGTTTAAAGAAACTCAAAAGTATTGTTTGTTTGTTTATTTGCTTTTTTTTAATTTATATTTGGTTCAGATGCAAGCATTACAAAATAATAAAAATAAAAAATAAAAATAAAATAAGTTAGTGAAAGTATGTTAAGGATTCCTTACTTGCACATTTTCAGAGTTAAGTTCCTTAAAATGTATCTCATGCTTTTGGGTTCTGTTTATCTCATGTATAAGTGGAAACCATATGTACTCTTCTTCTCTGTTCTTATTGACATTTAATGTTAATATAGTGCATGCACTGAGCTTTCATAATGTTTTTCCCTTCATTCTACTTGTTCAGCCAATTAATTCTTTAGCGGCTTTTATCTTCTCAATCCAAAACACTAGCTTGTCTATAAAAACAAAGAATTGGAATGTAGCTGTTTTTTCATGACTGCAATAAATTTGCTGTAAGCAACTAATTTAGTTGGGAAGAAGCAAATGCATCAAAAACACTTAGTAATGCCCTTAACTGCTGAAGCATTGTCTTCTGAAATCAGTAGGAATGCTATTATTGACTGGAATAGGCTTTGTAGCAGTCCTTTAGATTGAAAGAAAGAGGGAAGAAAGGAATTACAGAAGAAAAAATAAAGAAAAAAAAGTTAATTGATGTATTTAAAATTCAGTTCCTCTATTGGATTACATGTGAATTCAGATCTCCTTTATTTGCTCATGTTTCTAAGCAGCAATATAATTGAATGGAAGTTCCAATCCTCAAGCATTAGGCATATATGAAGCCCAAAGACTTACTGAAAAATTAAACTATTGCAGAAAACATAAAAAGCATTCAAAATAAGTCTAAAAAAAAAAAAAAAAAAAAGGACAACCATATAAACATTCAACCATAGTTCATGCTTGCTGCGAAATGATGTTTGGAATACATTTCTGAATTAGCATCTTACATCTTATCATATTTGAGAAAATATAACAGTATAACTTGTCAACAGATATTTTTCACGAGAAGTAAAGTAGAGTTCATCTTCAGGCTTTATCGATAAACACATGAAGAAGAAAAATAATAATAATAATAAAAACTTACCATAAAAAATTGACTAAGAAGGTTTCCAAAAACTGGAATTTCAATGTGCGGAGGGAAAAAAAAAAAAAAAAAAAAAAAATCTGAAGAAAAAGTCAGAGCTTGGCTTTTTCATCAAATTTTCTTTTGATTATACATAATGAATCAAGTGTCAACATACCTGTTTTACAACTACTCTTATTCTAGCACTGTGCAGTTCTCCATGAGGGTATGCGTTAAGAAGCTGTTTGCCAAATGGGTAGATATTTTTTCTCTATCATTATATGCAATAGCAAATAAATTTAGCTAATGATAGAAAGACAGCTCATTATTTTCTGCTTACTCACTACCCAAAATAACTTTTTAAAACCAATGAAGACTGTCTTCTATAAAAGTATCAGAAGGTTAATTTACCTTTTAAAGTATCTATCAAGGATGCATTTGAAAGTCTAAATGTTTATTCCTTCTTCAGGATTGTTTCAAATGATACTTCTTAAGCTTAAAAAGTTGAAAGAGATTTTCTGGAAGAGAAAAAAAAAGTTGAAAGAGATTTTCCTGATCTACTCTGCCCGATCTACTCTGTGCTGGTGCGGCCTCACCTCAACTACTGTGTGCAGTTCTGGACACCACAGTATGAAAAGGACATTAAACTGTTGGAGAGTGTCCAGAGGAGGGTGATGAAGATGGTGAAGGGCCTAGAAGGGAAGACATGTGAGGAGTGGCTGAGGTCACTGGGCCTGTTCAGACTGGAGAAGAGGAGGCTGAGGGGAGACCTCATCACAGTCTACAACTTCCTTGTGCGGGGGAGTTGAGAGGCAGGTGACCTATTCTCCATAATCACCAGTGATAGGATCCACGGGAATGGTGTTAAGCTGAGGAAGGGGAAGTTTAGGCTGGACATCAGGAAGAGGTTCCTCACTGAGAGGGTTGTCGCACACTGGAACAGGCTCCCCAGCGAAGCAGTCACTGCACCAAGCCTGTATGAATTTAAGAAGCGATTGGACTGTGCACTTAGTCACATGGTCTAAACTTTTAGGTAGACCTGTGCAGTGCCAGGAGTTAGACTTGATGATCCTTATGGGTCCCTTCCAACTCGGGATATTATATGATTCTATGATTTTAGAATGAATCTTGAGTGATTGAATTAAGAACCCTCAGACTGGAATGTTAATGAAGTGCCAGAAACTTCAAGGCTAAAACAATTGCAGTAGACTGTCTTTTTTTATTACATGGCATTGTAAGTCTGATAAGGTTATGTTTTGAAAGACCTGGGGATATCTACTTTGGAAGGTTTAACAGGAAAGGTAATAATATGCCTCTGGTTTATGAAGGGTAAATGAATAACTAAAGATACTTGTTTAGGAAAGCATCAGTTTATAATGCACCTTCATTTGAAGCTTATACACCAGGAGTCTCCCTGGGATGCAAGAAGATGACCTTCTGAAGCATTTTTATCAAAACTGTTCCTGTGACTCTGATCTTTTATAATAGTATTTCTCTAACAGATAAGTGGTTTTAAACTGCATTGAATGGCTGTATTTAGGGACTGCTACAGACAACTAAAAAAACAGTACCTGTATTATTACTTCTTTCTTAGTAAAGCCTAGTATGAAAAGAAAGTTGTAAACTGAGAAAACATTATACCTAAGAACTCTAAGAACTGGATCGAAAAGTGCTTATATCCAAAGAAAGATTTTTTGTTAGTTTGTTTTAATGGAAAATTTCTTATTCATTGCGGTTGGGATTAACCCTTCTACAGAAGATTTTTTTACTATATTTTTGTCCGAATTTAAAGCCATATTGAAAGTATAAAAACATTCGCCTCTGTAAACTGAAATATCTCTTACAATATAGTGTTGTATGTTCCCTTACCTGATTAACTTTGATTTAATTTACTTGATCGCATTAATCACATCCTAGGCTTGTCATTATTGTTATTATAAAATCATCTGAGAGTCATTTCAAAAACTTTACTCATAAAAAGAACTGCTTACAATATAAGTTGTAAACTTGTCTGAAAGATGTATGTTCGATATACTTTGTTACCTACTTAATTTTCATCTCTTCTGTGACAGGGGGAGGATATACATCAAGTGTACAAAATCAAAAAATTATTTAATATAACCAACAGATCTTTTGTAGTAGACTCTAAGACTTGTGACAACCCATGGTATCAACAAAAGGGAAAAATTGCAGGGATTTACAAATTCTAGTTTCACAAGTGGACAGGGCTCAAGGAACAAAAGAATATTTTTAAGAATTCCTCACAATGCTATCAGAGTCCATTAAGTTAAGCCAGAAGAAGATTTTACAGCTGCTGAACAGAAACTTTTGCATGCCAGGGAAAGAGATTGATGTTGAACCAGGCACCAGCAGATCACCAATACTTGCTGAATTATTGCCACTCCTAATTTCTAAGCAGAGGTATAACAAAGGAATCCTTGTAGTGTTCCATGTGTGACAAATGGTTTTTACATATGCTTTCTAATAGTATGTTGCCTTGTGCATACCTTAGGATTAAGGTAATGTTTTACCATATCTTTACTAGCTAAAGTAGGCACCCAGAACAAGCACCAGATAAGGCTATACTGATTATTGATAAGGGTTGCTTGAACTAGTAACCTCATAGGCGTGAAGCTGTAATGGCTCAGCACCTCCAGCTGCAGATGGTAGCAAGGGACCTGGAAGTGTTGATTGATGCTTGATTGAACATGAGCCAGCAGTGTACAAAGCAATAGGTGTTTGGTACAGGTCATACAAAGAAAAAAACAGGATTTGACAGTCAGATGTTTTTCATAACAATTATACTTTTTAGTGATTATTCTATAAAATTTAAGGGACTGAAATTGAAATGGAATGAAATGAATGAAATATTGTCTGTTCCTTGGTTGGTTTTGTTTTGTTTTGTTTTTCTTTGTTTATTAGAATTGCCAGCACAGCTAAAATACAGATGAGTGTGAGAAACGTTTACTCTGGTCACTGCTCAGTAAACTGTTGATTCTCCAAGTTGTCATGTTTTTAGTGGCTTGGGATGGTTGATGGAGATTATATGGCTGGGGATTTTTATTTTGTACAGGCATAGTGATATTTACCTACTTACTGGCCTTATGAACCATAGTTCTGTGATGTTTTATTGTCACATTAAGCTGTTTAATGCTGAATGCCATATTAGGCTTATTAAAATTTCTGTGAATCTCTCATTTATCCTGTTGACCTGATGTCACTGCAGAGGCTTCTGTTAGGTCAAAACCATAACAGTTATGGAATTCTGGGAGTGAGGCCAGGCTACAACTTTCCAACTAGTTACTCAAGGACAGAACTTGTAGCAGTGGACTCCAGGGTCATGTCAGCATGTATGATTGATACAGGGTCTCAGCAATTCCATTTTTCTGATACTCTGCCAACTGAAAGGCCTTTTCACCAGTTTGACATCTCTAGCTTGCTGGATCAATGCCAGAGAGATCCCATTGTCCTTATGTATGTAACTACAGACCACTGAAGTACGTCAAAGCAGAGGTTCTTATGACATTGTTGGCCTGGCAAGTCAAATAGTGGAAATGGCTCATAGAAGCAAAATTTCAAGTTCTTTTGTTAGTTATGAATGAAATCACAGAATAACTCCTTTTATCTGCAGGTACCCTAGATCAAGAGATTTAAAAAAAAAGAAAAAAAAAAGAAAAAAAAACTCTAATATGAAAATGCTTTAATTCTAAAGCTATCATGTGTTGTCTTACCAATAGTATCAGGGAACAAAATCATTTGTGGAAGGGTAGTTTAAGAAGAAAGTATTTTGGGGGGAAAAAAGCATTTGAAGGATTTCTTCTTTTCAGTTACTGGTTTTGTTAAATCTGATGAATACTGAGTATAACAGCAGCATAATTTTATGCTAAATACTTCAATTGCAAGAACAAATGACAGGATCTCTGATGGATCAAGGCCACTGTTTGTAGAATTAATTCATTCTGGAGATCTCATAAATATTCAGCACACTGCAAAGAGCGACTCACCCTAATGACTACATCATATTGATTTTTATATTTATGCCATAGATTCTTTCCAACTTAAAGAAAATTCTTCCACATTAGATTGTAAATAATTGATGTGCTTATTGATCTTGTTTAATATGCTTTAACAGTTTTTCTGAGTTTGTATACTTTATCATTGACCTAATGTAATAGTGGGAACAACATGTTATGACTGTCATAAACGGTTACTCAAGGGAAAACACAATTACCCCAGCACCTTTCAGCTGTCTCATGACAGGTACGCTAACATAAGTAATTATTGCTCTCTTTTTTATAATTCCTCTTATAAACATGAAAGTTCCTTCAATCTCTCAAGTGCCCTCCAAAAATAAAATAAAATAAAATAATGTGTAGCTATGAAGAAATTTGCACTGAAGCACAAGCAACTTTTGCAGTGATCAGCAACGCAAAGTGTAGTGACTGGCACTTTACCCCAGTGGTCAAAACTGTGTCCAGGCATGTTTAACATCTTCAATAATGATCTGGACAATGGTGAAGAATGTAACCTCAACTTCTGTAAGCACGTCAGTGACAAAAAGAAAGCAAGATTAAATGTCCCACTACTGAATAAAAAGAGAGACCACTGGACTGGGAAAAGGCTGAGGTACTGAATGCCTGCCTTGCCTCAGATGTTACTAGTCAGACTGGCCTTCAGGAATCACAGAATCAAAGAACAGCTTGGGTTGGAAGGGACCTTAAAGGTCATCTGGTTCCAACCCCCCTGCCATGGCAGGGATGCCACCCACTAGATCAGGTTGCCCAGAGACTCGTCCAGCTTGGTCTTGAACACCTCCAGGGCTGGGGCATTCACACCTTCTCTGGGCAACCTGTTCCAGTGCCTCACCACCCTCTGAGTGAAGAATTTCCTAACATCTAACCTAGATCTCACCTCTTTCAGTTTAAAACCATTCTTCCTTGTCTTGTCATTATCTGCCTGAGCAAAATGTTGCTCTTCATGTTTTTTATAATCCTTCTTTAACAACTGAATAGCCGCAATGAGATCTCCTCTTCTGTAGGCTGAACAGCCCGAGCTCTCAGTCTTTCTTCGTAGGAGGTGCTCCAGCCCCTTGATCATCTTTGTGGCCCTCTTTTGAATCTGTTCTAACAGCCCCACATCCTTCCTGTGCTTGGGTCCCCAGACTTGGCTGCAGGACTCCAGCTGGGACCTCATGAAGGCACAGCAGAGGGGGACAATCACCTCCCTCAACCTGCTGGCCACTTCTCTTTTGATGCAGCCCAGGATGCAGTTGGCCTTCTGGGGTGCAAGCACACACTGTTGGCTTATGTCAAGGTTTTTGTCTACCAGAACCCCCAAGTTCTTCTCTGCAGGGCTGCTCTCAGTGAGCTCTTCACCCAATCTGTACTCGTGTCTGGGATTTCCCCAACCAAGGTGCAGCTCCTTGCACATAGACCTATAGAATCTCATTAGGCACATTCACATGT
This sequence comes from Oxyura jamaicensis, assembly GCF_011077185.1. Lineage (NCBI taxonomy): Eukaryota > Metazoa > Chordata > Aves > Anseriformes > Anatidae > Oxyura > Oxyura jamaicensis. Next base: position 13,391,662 of record NC_048900.1, on the reverse strand, counting down.
GCCCAGTTCTCAAGCTTGTCCAGGTCCTTTTGGATGGCATCCTTTCCTTCTATTGTTTCAACTGCTCCACTCAGCTCTGTGTCATCTGCAAACCTGTTAAGTGTGCACACAATCTCATGGTCTATTTCATAGAATAAAAATCATGGATTGGTTTGGATTGGAAGGGACCTTATAAACTATGTAATTCCACTCCCACGGCCATGGACAGGGACACTTCCCACTGAACATCCCCAGCTCTCTCAGCCTGTCTTCATAGGAGAGGTACTCCAGCCCTCTGATCATCTTCGTGGCTTCCTCTGGACCCACTTTATTAAAGTGGAGGTCCCGGAACTGGATGCAGCACTCCAGGTGGGACCTCACAAGGACAGAGCAGAGGGGTACAATCATCTACCATGACCTGCTGGCCACACTGCTTTTGGTGCAGCCCAGTATATGGTTGGCTTTCTAGACTGCAAGCGCATGATGCCAGCTTATGTTGAACTTCTCATCAACCAATGCCCCCAACTCCTTCTCCTCAGAGCTGTTCTCAGTCCATTCTCTGACCAGCCTGTATTTGTGCTTGGGATAGCCTGGGACCTTGCAGTTGGCCTTGTTGAACCTCATGAGGTTCACACAGGCCCACCTCTCAAGCCTGTCCAGGTCCTTCTGGATTTCATCCCTTCCCTCCAGTGTGCTAACCGCAAGACACAGCTTGGTGTCATTGGCAGTTGCTCTTCCCCTATCCAGCAATGCTGTAATACCATCATAGAAGGTCACCAGATTTTTCAGGCACAATCTGCTCTTAATGAAGCCATGCTGGCTGTCACCAATCACCTCCTTATTTTCCATGGGCCTTAGCAGAGGTGACAGGAGGATCTCCTCCATGACCTTGCTGAGTACAGAGGTGAGACTAATTGGCCTGTAGTTCCCTAGGTCTTCCTTTTTTCTCTTTTTCAAAATGGGGGTTATGTTTCCCCTCTTCCAGTCAGTGGGAACTTCACCAGACTGCAACGACTTTTCAAACATGATGGATAGTGGCTTAGAAACTACTTCTGCCAATTACTTCAGGACCCGCAAATTTATCTCATCAGGTCCCATGGACTTTTGCACCTTCAGGTTCCTTAACCAGTCCCAAACCCGATCTTCTCCTACAGTGGGTGGTTCATCATTCTTCCAGTCCCTGACTTTGCCTTCCGTGGCCCAGGCCATGCGGATGGAGCTCTTGTCAGTGAGGACTGAGGCAAAAAAAAAAAAGAAAAAAAAGAAAAAAAAAAAAAAAAAGTCTTTGATTACTTCAGCCTTCTCCATATCCTGGATGACCAAATCTCCTGTTCTGTCTGGAGAGAGTGTACAATTTCCCTCATCTTCCTTTTATCACCAATGTGTTAAAAATCACCTATAGAAGCCTTGATTGTTGCCCTTGATGTTTCTGGCCAAATTAAATTTGAAACAGGCTTTTGCTTTCATAATGTCTCTGTATTCCTCCCAGACTTTCTGCCACTGCTTCCATTCTATGTAGGCCATCTTTTTTCTGTTTAAGCTTGAGCAGGAGCTCTTTGTTCATCCATATAGGCCATATATGGTATTTTTGCCCAGCTTCCTCTTTGTTGGGTTGCATCTCTCCTGAGTTTGGAGGAGGTGATCCTTGACTATTAATCTTTTTTCTTGGGCCCCTCTTCCCTCCAGGGCTTTGTCCCATGATACTCTACCAAGCAGATGTCTGAAGAGGGCAAAGCCTGCTCTCCCAGATTCCAAGGTAGTGAGCTTGCTGTTTTCTCTCTTTGCTGCCCTCTGAATTCAAAACTGCACCATCTCATGGACACCACAGCCAAGTCTGCCCTTTTGTTTCACATTCCTCACCAACCCCTTGGTGAGAATGAGGTCCACCATAGCATCTCTTGTCATTTGGAGAAGAAAGTCATCATCAGTGCATTCCAGGAACCTCTTGGTTTGCCTATGCCCTGCTGTGCTGTCCCTCCAACAGATATCAGAGTGATTGAAGTCCCCCATGAGGACCAGGGCTTGGGAACAAGAGCCTTATATCTGCCTATAGAGGGTCTCATCTGCCTGGTCTTCTTGATCAGGTAGCCTGTAGCAGGCAGTAATGTCACCTATCCCTGCCCTCCCTTTAATCCTGACCCATCAGCTCTCTGTCTACTTCTCACCCATCCCTAGGAAGAGCTCCATGCACTCCAGCTGCCCATTGACATAGAAGGTGATGTCCCCTCCTCATCTACCTTGCCTGTTCAGTCTGGTAGACAAAGAGAGAGCATTGTATATTGTCTGCCTGGCCTTCAGGAAGGCCTTTGACACTGTCTACTGTAAGATCCGCACAGAGAAGCCGTTGAAGTATGGGCTGTATGAGCAGAGGGTGTGGTGGGTTAAAAACTCGTTGAGTGGTTGGGTCCAGGGGTTGCAGATCAGTGACACAGTCTAGTTGGAGGCCCATAACTAGCACTGTACTGCAGGGGTCAGTGTCACCCCAGGGGTTTAACATCTTCCAATGTGTTTTAAATTGCTCATTTCTTCATTTTCAACTTACTTGTAACAATTACAGATCTATTTCTATATCAATAGAAAATAAGCTGTTTCATCTAATGTAATCAAAATAGCCTTCCCCAAACTAAACTCTCCAAGAGTAACGCTAAAGACACAGGGTAAGATTCATGATTACATGTGTAAAGCAACAATAATCTTTGTTCACAGAACATTTTTGTTTGTTTTTGTTTGTTCTGTTTTTATTTTATGTTTTATTTTTACTGCCTATGTTTGATTTTTTACTAAAAAGTTTTAAATAAGAGCAACCACTACCACAAAAATACTTTGCTGTATTGCATTGGTTGTATAAACAAACTCTATTCATCATCAGCAGGTCATCAAAGGATAGCAATATTTTTTTCTGCTCACAACTTATAATTAAAGTTTTATAATTTTCTGTCAGCTTCCTATAATCAGAGGTACTATCATGGGTATTTACATTATGAAGTTGGTTTGTCATGGTCCCTGCAGCCTTGAACCATTTTAATTGTTGAATCATGTGGAGAAATGATTGATGTGAAACGAAAATCATAGTGGTAAATTGTTGCACCTTAAACAGCTCCTTTCCATATATCATTGTCTATACAAAATCCCTCCAAATTAGCTTTGTTTAAATATTATTTGCATTTAAATTGCAGGTTAAATTATAGATGATTTTATGAACGAGACTACATGTTAAAAACAGCAGTTATATATTCTTTTAAATAGTGAAATCCCCTAGTACACTTTGAGTGAGGCACAGTTATAAGCACACTACAGAGTCAAGAACCTTTGAGGAAAAAATATTTTAATATTTGTAAGGTTAGGGGTTAAGAGACATTGTAGAAATGCACTGACTCTGGGTTCTGAATTGTGAATAAAGGAAAGTATTTCCATGTTCTGAACAGTGTCTTTGTAAACACATCTTCATTCAAGTGTTGTACAGCCTAAATGGATTTTCTATATGCTGAATTGTTTTGTTATTTTGCAGTTAAACTTCAAAACATTCTGCGGAATAGTAGCATGGTAATAGAGTGCTACAGTGTCACTTCTATCCATAGCTTAAGTAATGAAGACTCTAACTGTACATTGACACTAATAAAAACATTGTTAGGAAGCCCAATTATATTTTTTCCATGCTCAGTTTAAATAAGTGCAGCAGGTCAGTCATTCTGAATAACAAATCAGCTTCTTAGCCTTTCCCAGAAATAGTTTATTATTCAAACAATCCATCATTGATTTTCATTTTCCAAAAGGATGATGAAAGTTTTATAAAAGACCACTTTTCTTCAGGGCCTTTCAAAATTCAAGACCTATCTATTTAATAGAGTGCCAAGAATATATGATGTGCATTTATTTCCCTTTTAGAAAAAATCTCATACAAAAGGCTATAAAATTGAACATATAATTACATTTTCTCTATATGGGTTAAAATCTGTGGGATTTCGCTTCATTGTGCAACAAGGTAAGAAAGGACAATGTATCACAAAATGCCTATTGAAATCTGTTAAAGAAGGGCATGGAAATATTCTTAAGAGACTAATAGTCTCAAAGACCTAATTGGCTAGCAAAGTAATTTTCCAATACTATAAATGAGATCCTTGTCTGCAGTGGTCATGAAATGGTGGAGTTCAAGATTGTTAGGGCAGCAAGGAGAGAGCACAGCAACCTCACACCCTGGACTTGGTCAGAGCAGACTTTGCCCTCTTCAAACATCTGCTTTGTAGAATACCATGGGATAAAGTCCTGGAGGGAAGAGAGACCCAAGAAAGCTGACTAATACTCAAGGATCATCTCTTCCAAGCCCAGGAGCAATTCATCACAACATAGAAGAAGTCAAGTAAAAATGAAAGAAGGCCTGCTTGAATGACTAAGGAGCTCCTAGCTGTAAGAAACTAAGTTGTGTTTTTGCAGTAGAGAACTAATTTTCTGTATTCCAAGGTTGTTGTGTAGACATAATAAGGAGAAATGCTAAGTAGATAAGTGGACAGTAGAAGGCCTCACTGTTCCAAAATAAGGTAGAAGCTTGAGAAAAACAGGATGAGCAGTGTGGGAACAGTGAAACAAACAAAGATCACACGTTCTCAAAACATAAGAAAGGGAAAGGAAAAAAAAAAAGAAAAAAAAAAAGGGGGGGGGGGGAATTAAAGGGTTGAAAAACAAAGAAAAATTGTACATATATGGTATAGAGGAGCATCGAGTAGCTTGTGAACCTGTAGTACTCAGCCAATGAGGAAACAGGGGAGGTGATCAGGTATCAGGTAATAGGGAATAAAAAGTTATGATTTGTTTACTATAATGCACTCCTAATTGACAGGATACCCACCACTGCAATCACAAATAAAATAGCTTCACAGAAGATCCTGTCTGAAGAAAATTATTTGAGATTTTTCTCACACGGCCAAACTCAGACACATAAGAGTAGCCTACAGAGGGTGGAAGAAAGGACAGATAGCCTCAGAAGAATACAAAGACATTTTTTTTCTGAGCAGCCAGAGATGGAGTTAGGAAAGCTGAAGCCCTGATAGAGTTGCATCTAGTCAAGGACATCAAGTGCAACAAGAAGGACTACTACAAATACCTCAGTGACAGAAAGAAGACTAGGGAAAATGTGGGCCTTCTCCTGAGGGAAACAGAAGATATGGTTACCTGGGACAGTGAAAAGGACAAGGTACTGAATGTCTTCTTTGCCTCTGAAATCTTTAATAACAAGACTTCAGGAATCCTGGGCCCCAGAGGCCAGGCTGAATGGCTGGAGTAATCAAGATCTATCTTTTGTGGAAGAGGATCAAGTTAGGGAATACTTAACCTGGGCATTTGTAAGTCCATGGGCCCTTATAAGATGCACTCATGAGTACTGAGGGAGCTGGTAAGTGTGATTCTGAGGCCACTCTCTATAATTTTTGCTCAGTTGTGGCAACTGAGAGAAGTGCCTGAAGACTGAAGGAAAGCAAGTGTCATTCCAGTCTTCAAAAAGGGCATGAAAGTGGACATGGAGAAGTACAGGCCAGTCAGCCTCACCTTGATCCCTGGGAAGGACGTGGAACAGCTAATCCCATAAGCCATTTGAAGGCATATGAAGCAGAAAAAAATCATCAGGAATCATCTTCATGGATTGATCTTTTTTGTTGTTGTTGTTGTTTTCCTAAATGTTTTAGTAATCTCTCGCATCTTTATGTAATAGAGCTATAACCTTACAAGCACTTAAGCAAATTCTCTTTCTAATGACATCACTAAAATACACAGGTTTTTTGGTTACTGTATGCTAACCACAGTATAGACTTAGCTGCATTTAACTCAGAAATATGTTGGCATATCTAATGCTGCACATCACTGAATGCCATTAAAAAGTGTACACCTCTAAACATTCACCAGGGCAACTGTTTCGCACACACGTTCACAAGGAACAATAGATAGGAAAGCATAGTTTCCTTAAGTATATGTTTGCAAAAGTTGGGGGAAAGATAGAAAGATCATACAAACTGTCAAGTTAAATGGTATCCTGCAGTATATGTCATCTAGTTAATATATATATATATACACACATATAAGTTTTGGTTGAGAATTCCATTAAACATTTATATTATTTAACCTGTAAGCCTTCTAGTCACTTTTAGCATAATCCTTTGAATTTTTAATTTATTTTTAATTAAATAACATAAAGACTTATGTGGGTTTTTCAAATTTACATTTTCAAGAATGGACATCCCAAGATGATGAGAACAAAATGATGAGAATTAAGCAAAATACAAATGATTATCCTGTCCTATAACAGGGAAAACTTTTGAGGGCCTTCTTATTGAGGAATTCCTCTAGGTTTCATCTTTGAACAGTTTCCCATGAAACTGATAATATCTGAAGGCAAACTGGAGTAAAACAAATCAAGCTTCCATTTAAAGTTTAAAGAGATGATCAGCTGAAAACTTTGTGTGCTGGTGTTAGAATTCACAGTTCATAGAGGCACATGGGAGAATATTATTTTCAGTAATCCTAAGGTGTTATTCCTTACTTTTCAGGTTCCTAGTTTATTGGTTCATCTACATATAAGCATCACAGAGGACATATTTCTTTAAAAGATGAGAACTCATCCATTCAGATCTAGTATGTTATTTACTTTTTCAAATGTACTGTTTGCTTTTTGGATGTAAAACAGTTAAGAGCAAAGACAAATGTCCTATTATGCATCACATTAAGTGGTAAGCATTAGCAACCCATTAAAACATGTCTATGAGTTACATAGATGTGTTTTTAATTTATAATATGCTTACAAGTAGTGCCAAGTCACACACACAGACACACAAATATTGTTTTTATGAGGTCTGCACTTTCTGTAATATCCTCTTTTCAGATAGATTAATTTCAAGAAATACCAGAGAACTTCTTAAAGATAATTGTCCTGCTTTACTGATACCCTGCAATGACTGCTCTGATGAGTTCTTAAAGAAGTGCCGTAGAAAAAGGGGAGAACATGGTAAAATAGTACAATTTATTGACAATTATTATTGTCAAGTGTTATTTCTGAAATGAGAATAAAATGTGAATCATTAAAATAGACTTTTAATTTGGAAGGAACAACAACAGCAGCAGCAACAACAACAAAAAAAGAAGAAGGAAGAGAGGAATTAAAACATCAAAAGCTTCCAATGCTTCACTCTACCATCATAAACTAAAAAGAGCAAGAAAATAATTGCAACAGCAATATTAGCACCTCCTCAATCTGTCTGTATTGTTATCACAGAAGCAAGTACAGGAGCAAAGACACTGATAATGGCAATGCTTATGTGAGAAGTGAACATAAGGCAGGGGTAGTATGTCCCATCTATCAGTTTTTCTTTGCCTCCTTTTGTATTTAAAACAAGACAATGAGGTAACCGATTTTTCTCAGTTATATTACACCAGCATATTGCTATCCTCCCACTCCCCAAAATTATCAGCTGTCTACAGCTTTTCAACTTCTGCTGTATAAAAGTGAACTGTGAAAAGAAGAGGCTAAAATGATCAATCTGCTAAGTTTAAAGTTAGGCAAGTTTGGATGTCTTGCTTAGTTGTGCCTGAAAATGTATTTTTAGCAAGAAAAATCCTAGTCAGCAGTCTTTCAGAAACAACCTCCAAGATCCTTTTACTAACATCATGGCTTAGAATATTATCTTTAAATCAGTCTTGTGGAATTATTCTAGTTCCCAGAAATAACTTCATCAGAGGATTTTTTTTTAAGTTATACGATATATGTAGAAACATATTTTAAATGATTCTTCTTCTCCAAACATCATGACTGTTAGAAAGTACTACTAAGTTCTGTTTCTCATCTTTTTATGGCATCTGAATTGAACTGTAGGAAAACATAAATTCACTACAGTAGCAGTTTCAGGAGCCTTTACTATACTGAAAAGGAAGATGTCTTTATATTTGTTATATAAAAAATTATAACCTATATTAACCTTATAACCTTTATTAACCTCAGTTGTGTATCATGGGATTTTTCAGTGATTCAAGGGTTCCTTTTCTTGGAAAACTTGATGTAAGTAAATCCAATTACATTGAATCAAATAAGATGTCCCACAATCTCAAGGACAGACTCAGCTCTAAGGAAGGAAGAAATAACAGAACAAAATTAATTTAATTAATATAATTATTTGGAGCTCTTTAGCTATTTGGATAAAATTTTTGGCAACAGTTTACACTGGATGATTAGACACACTCAGGACAATTTTGTCTTTGTCTGCACACTTGATACTAGAATGCCACACTGTAAATATGTTGATTTTGTCCTAACTGAATCCTTTAGCATAGTCAGTGCTTAGGACTTCTTTGGGCTACTGATATGAGACACATATCACAGTGTTCTTATGTCTAGAACTATTTTCTGGAATCATGATAGGTTTTTTGTTGTTTGCTTGTTTGTTTGTTTGTAGATGTAGCCAATATGTCTCTGTAGGACTAACATGTCCCTATGTCAAAAGCCAAAAATGAATAATAGCAGTTTGTATACATGTGACTGTGTTATCTTAAGATCTGAAGCAGAATATTCATTTTCTGTAAAGCATCTAAGAACATATTAAACTTTTCATATAAGAGCAATTTGACAAGACCTTGAAGGAAGGTATTTATTAAATAGAAAATTTATCTGATACTAGTTCCTGAATATGGAATAAGAATCAGTGTGCAAATCCTAGTAACTTAGTGCCTTGATCAGGCACTCATTTCCAGGACAGATTTTAACAAACGATATTTTCAGAGCATTGTTGAAAAGGTTTTCTAGTTTCTGCAGTTTATGGTTAAATTTTGATATATCTTTGATAACTTTGATAACTTTGATATATCTTTTCCTACTTGTATGGTGTCATTACCCCCACCTCCCCCCACTTTATTATTTCATTGGTGTAATATTTGCTTTCTTGCTGCTGCCTTACTTTCTCCTGCATAGGTACTAATCCTTCTCTTTTAAACATTCCCTCTCTTTTTTCAAACAAAATAGTTGAATGGAATTTTAAATTCCTTACCAAAAACAAAACTCACTCACCAGCTACTCTGCCTACTCATTTTTGAACAATATTTCTCCATTCTACAGGTTCACAAAAATCACCTGCAAGGTTTAAGTAATATGTATATATACACATATATACAGTCACTGCTTTTGAGAGATGAATACAATTGAATCTGAAGCTTTTAACAAGTCTAAAAAATTAATTCTCTACATAAGACCCCAACCGTTTTTTCAGAGAGGGAAAGAACATGTTTTACGATTGTCACCTTTTGTGTAACATTTTTGACCTTATGATTTTTTTTTTTTCTTGGATAGAAGAAAATACACAAAAATCTCAGAAGATACCTGAATATAGAAGATGACAGTGTTAAGTGAATTGAGACTATGAATAAATATTGTGAGGAACAATTGTATGTTTTTGCAAAAATTTACACTTTTACAATTTTTTTCTTGTTTTTAATAAAAATTCTTCACAACTTGTTATTGTTCATGTCCAGGCCTCCCTCTTTAGATTGAAGGCATTAGACATAACCTATTCAAATATTACAAAATTTATTAAGGATATCATAATTAAAAATGGATAATCAATAACAAAATTAATTAATAAAGCCACCACTATTTCTAATTTAGCATTTCTAATTACTGATTCTGGAAACCATTCACACTAGTACAACTGCACTAATTATCAAATCAGATGAATCACATACAACTATTATTGAATTATAATTCTACCACCCATCCCTCCACACAGCACTTAGAATAGCTCAATATCCAAGTGGAAACTGGTGACGAATGGTGCTCCTCAGCGGTCTGTATTAGGACAAGTATGATTTAACAACTTTTTTTGTTGTTGTTGTTGATGGACAGTGGGATTGAGTGAGTGTACCCTCAGAAAGTCTGCAGATGACACTAAGATGAGTGGTGTGTTTTGACATGCTGGAGGGAAGGGATGCTATCTGGAGGGACCTGGAGAGGTGGGCCCATGTGAACAACATGCAGTTGCAAACAAGGCCAAGTGCAAGGTCATGTAATCCCAAGCATGAATACAGGCCAGACAATGAGTAGATAGAGAGCTCCAGATAGAGAGCACTTCTCCCTGTGTGGAAGGATTTGGTGTTGCTGGTGGATGAAAAGCTTGAAAGGAGCTGGGAATGTGCACTTCCACCCTGGAAAGCCCATTGTATACTGCACTGTATCAAAAGAAGCATAGCTAGCAGGTTGTGGAATCTAGCTCCCCTGAGCACCTGCAATACAGTTTGAAAACTATATATCTTTAAAAAACTATATATCTTTATCATTATGTCTTAACCATCCGCCGGACTATCTGGAAAGAAAAAAAGACCCCAAGAACAATCACACCGATTTTCATTGCATGTTAACCATCTGCCTTAAAAGGGAACGACGGTCACAGAGTGGGCATCATGGAGACAGGGCAGTGTCTCTCTCGACCTATTTCCTCATATCACTACATCAGCAAAAGTGGCTGACCACACCTGAAATGGGGGAGGAGATAGAAGACCACCATGGACCCTGAGAACTACCCCAGACTAATTTATTGAACATTCCACTATATGAAATACACATGCCTGGGAAAGGGTTGCATAGGACTTCTGAATCTGCCCAAATTATCAGTAAAAGTTATAACCTTGTTGAAACCCTGAAAGACTCATATTCTCTTGTCTTATGACCCACAGATTCAAACAAATTTATTTTCTCCCTGGACAACTGGGACCCAGCAAAATGGGACAAGAGACAAGTAGAAGGAGGTGATTCTCCCCCTCTATTCCACTCTCATGATACTCCACCCAGAGTTCACTCCACTCAGTTCAGCTCTGGGACCAGTAGCAACATAAGACAGACTTGGTAGAGAGAGTCCATTGGAGAGCTACAACGATGATCAGAGGAGTGGAAAACCTCTCTTACGAGAAAAGGCTGAGAGAGCTGGGGTTGTTTAACCTGGAGAAGAGAAGGCACTGGTAAGACCTTTTAGCAACCTTCCAGTACTTACAAGGGCTTACAGGAAAGATGTGGAGAGACTCTTTGTCAAGAAGTGTTGTGATAGGGCAAAGGATAATGGTTTTAAATTAAGAAAGGGTAGGATTAGATTAGTTATGAGGAAGAAATTCTTCATTATGCAGGTGATGAGGCACTGGAACAGGTTGCCCAGAGAAGTTGTTGATACAAATGGAAGTGTTTACGTCCAAGTTGGATGGGGCCCTGGGCAACCTGAGGTAGTGGGAGAGGTCCCTGCTCATGGCAGAGGGTTTGGAACTAGATGAAACCTAGGTGGAAACTAACTACTTTCCCTCCTTTTTCACACTTTTTTCCCCAGCCATGATAAGTGCAACCCAGTACTAGGTCTTTTCTCTCATGAGCAGTAGAACTGCTTTTCACAGTGAAGAGCTAGCACAGATAGCATTAAAAAATATATCCTCAACTTAAATGATCAATTGTACCTTTTTCAGTACATCTCTTAACTTCTTTTCTTTAATCCTATTAATTCCATCCTGGATACTGGATACACTGGAAATAACTGTTGAAGAAAACAGCTCCATGAAGCACCTATTTTATGTGTGTTTCTATGTTAAAATTAATATTCAGTGAATTGTTGCTTTTAATCTCAAAGCAAACACCCAAAACGACAAGGTCATGATCAGCATTTCTTTGAAAGGAAATCATTACCAAATAAGTCCTTCTAAAGATAATCAACCACTTTAAAAACCAGGAAAAAAAGTGAAAAGCAGGAACTGAAATACAAAAAGAATTGTTTTGAGCATCTTTGGCATGCTAGGAAAATACTCTAAAACTTAAGAAGTACAGATACCACTGATACAGAAGATATGAATTGACAGGTGCCATATCCCCTGATTCAGGCAGAAGCCCTGCCCACCTCTCGGCAGCCTCAGGGGCTTCCACAAACTTGCTGAGTGTGCACTCAGTCTGTGTCATTAAAAAAATAAAATAATAATAATAAAAATAAATAAATTTAGAATAGTTCAGTTGGAAGGGACCTACAAAATCATTGAGTCCAACTGCATATCATCAAGTCCAACTTTGAATAAGATACTAAAAAGTACTGGTCCCAGTAGAGATACCCAAGAGCATCTCACCATCATTGGTCTTCATCTGGACACTGAGTAATTGACTGCAACTCTGGACATGGCCATCCAGCCAATTCTTTATCTATCAAATAGTCTATCCATCTCTCTCCAATTTAGATAAAAGGATATTGTGTGAGACAATGTCAAAGGCCTTAAAAGCCTTTATTCAGTTCATACCTATAGCAATAGAAAGCAATCAAACTAAAGAATTGGTTGTGTTGGGGTCCCCCACTATACCAGACTGCAGAAGAAAACAAAATAATGTGCCCCTAGATTACAAGGAGAGATTAAAATGAAAAGTTGGTGTATAACTCATGTAGTAAATATGATGATGAAGGTGCAGAATATGTGAAGATATAAAGAATGGTAAATATAATGAGCAGCATATTTTATAAAATAATTGAAGATATTAAAGAATGGTATACTTGTATGCCTGCAGTTCCTAATATGCTCAGTCAAGATGGCAGGAATAAGGCAAAATTTATGATGCAGATTATGAGTTAATTGTTGAGATCAGAAATGACCAAGACCTAAAGACAACCCTTGACAGTGAGAAGGCAGAACCCCATCTAGCATCAGACTATAGTAAAAGCAAACTATTATCAATATTTCAGCCCTATTGATGGAAAGAAGCACATACTCTCTGGTTTTGAGTATCAGCCAAATTCTTCCCAGATTCACCTTGTCTTATGTGCAATATTAGAAGAGTCAGTGGGAATGAGTAAGTTACCTGTGTCACTAAAGGAAGTGAAGGATTAGTAAAGATGACTAAAACATTTAGAGCTTCCTAACATAAATCTGCAGTTGGAAGAGAGGGCAAATCCATTTTTCCTGTTTTATACACAGAGAACTGAAGCTTGAAGGTGCTAAATGATTTGATGAATATGATTATGTGAGAGATGGAAAGTGAAATCTATGAGTATTTATATTTTTTTGGTTGGTTGGTTTTTATTTTCCCCTTTTTTCCATCAAAGGAAAATCTTTCTTATCCTACTTTCATATGTATTGCTTTTCTGATTCTAATTTTATCTGTACTGTGGAGATTTTAGGATATAGATCATTTTTAACCTCCAAACTGCCTTGCACAACATGACACTGTTCTAGTGGCATCTTCTAGAAGCACATTTCTTTATAGTATAGAATAAATCATAAAGAACAAAAACACAATAAAATGCAGTAGAGATCCAAAATAAAGTAATAAATTGCTGTCCAACCAGCTTCTTTAAAGCTGCAAACCTTACCATTGGGACAAATCTTTGAGATAAAAAGAAAAGAAAAAGTGTTATTGCTTAGAGTTGCGGAACCCTTCTGCTGAAAATGTGTATTCAGCATTCATTTAAAAAGTAAGCCAAACTATATCATATATTTTTCAAGAAGACAATGGAAACATGAAATTTATGATCATTGAGTCTTGCTGAAGGCTGGTACTGTGGATCTGTATTTGTCACTTCAATTGTACAAAGTCATTTTTCAATTTTTTGTGGCTGGCTGAAGGGTTAGAGTGCAAATGGAAACAACACATTAAAATAACATATGTCAGAAATATTGCAGAAGGAACTAAGAGCTGCCTTAACAGACCTTGTAAAATATTGCTCCTCCTATTGAATGGGAGGGGGGGAGCCGGGGGGGGTGGAGTATTTCACATTTGTCTTTTAAGTTTATGTTTGAAGTCTACTTTGAACTGGAACTAGAAGGTTGAGCGGTGAAGGAATTTCAGTTTGTGTCAGCGCATGTGAAGATTTCCTTTAAAAACAGTGAGCTATTTATGTTGTCTTTTACTAAACAATAAATATGTTTGCTATTTTAAAGGTTCTTGAATAGTATAAAAACATTCAATCATACCTTTAGCTGTTCCATTGCAACATACTTAATTGTTGTCCTCTGTTGAGTTCAACTACACAAAGATTATTAATTTCCTTTCTAGTTATGCTTTGTTCAGGGACTATTCTCCGGTGCTTTCTGGTCTAAGTTTTGCTCAAAGGTTTTGCTGGCATATCAAACAGGAGTGTGAAAAATCATTTCCCTCTCCAGTACATTTCTTCTAGAAAACAGAAGTGTGTAGGGGTAAAGTATAGATGTAAAGAATGTGACTGAAAAAAATAGTGAATTTGTGATAGTTAACCAATTTTGTTGAGGGAACTGGTCCATCCTAACAAAATGTCCCTTTGTTAGGTTTGTTGGTATGGCAGTTAACAACCACACTCTCTAATAAATAAAAGGTATCATTTTTACACTTCTCAGGTCTCCTATGCAGTTGCTTCCAGTTGTTGTTTTGTTGTTGTTGTTTTTTGTTTGTTTGTTTTGTATTTTTGATTGATTTTGTTTTATGGTGTGTGATTGGTATTTTTCTTGGTGATGGTTTTCTATTTTTTTTCTTTCTTTTTTGTGATAACTTCAACTTGGTATTTGCTTTTCATTCTAAAAACTGAGAGGATTATGTTTACAAAAGAAAAAATGTGTGAAAGATGTCCTTGGATTTCCTGGCCAACTCACTACACCTTGGCTGTTATTAGCTTGGTTCATTACACTCCAGTTGCCTGGAAAAATAAGGTATGAACCTCAGGGAGCATCACCTGGGGCTGAAGCTTCTTCCCAAGCAAATCTGTCAAATCAGTTATGATTCAGATGATGCTCAGTTAACAGTGAACAGCATGAAATGAGAAGCTGTATTCAATTTCAAATCCAAGCACTAAGCTAATGTGTAAGTGAGCACATACTCCATGAGACCAGGCTGACTTTCTCACTCAGGCACTGAGACAACTGAAATTGTTTACTCATCTAGGAGATAGCTCTGTAACAGATGTGTTCTGCTGTGCATCTATACCAACCCCACAGCATTGGCATTACACAGGAGGAGCTGGAGGCCATTGTGCAGCAGGAAAACTATGACATAGTTGCTATCACAGAAACATGGTGGGATGACTCACATGACTGGAGTGCTGCAATGGATGGCTACAAGCTCTTCAGAAAGGATAGGCCAGGAAGGAGAGGTGGTGGGGTAGCCTCTCCTGTTAGGGAGCTTTTGGATTTTCTAGAGCTGAACAATAGCGACAACATGATGGAGTGTTTATGAGTAAGAATTAGGGGGAAGGCCAATGAGGCAGATGTCATAATTGGAGTCAACCACCCAGCCAGGAAGAATAGACAGACACAATATTCTGTAAGCAGCTGGGAGAAGTCTTGCAATCACTAGCCCTTGTTTTCATAGGGTTCTTCAAGTTCTTCAAGTTTCCAGATGTCTGCTGGAAATGCAATACAGTGGAAAGGAAACAGTTTGGAGGTTTCTGGAGTATGTGGAAGATAACTTCCTGACACAGCTGGTGAGTGAGCCAAATTAGGAAGGCACCCTATTATATTTTTTTTAATTTTTTATTTTTATTTATTTTTTTTTTTTTTTTTTTGTGAACGGGGAAGAACCTGTAATAGTATGAAGGCCATCTTGGGCATAGAAATCATGAATTAATGTAGTTTTCAATTCTTGGAAAAGTAAAGAGGGGGATTAGCAGAACTGGCACCTTGGCCTTCCAGAGGGTAGATTTTGGCCTGTTTAGGAACCCGGTTGGTGGAGTCCCTTTGGGAAGCAGTCCTGAGTGGCAAAGGAGTTCAGGAAGGCTAGACACTCTTCAAGAAAGAAATCCTGAATGTGCAGGAGCAGGCTGTTCCCATTGCTGAAAGATGAGTCAGCGCAGAAGACTGGCCTTGCTGAACTGGGAGCTTTAGCTAAAGCTCAGAAAGATAAAAAGGGTTTATGACCTTTGGAAGAAGGGTCAGGTCACTCAAGATGAATACAAAGTCATCAAGAGTCTGTGCAAAGAGAAAATTAGAAAGGCTGGAGCCCAACTGGAGCTCAATCTGGCTACTTATATTGAGTGCCACCACACAGTACATACAGGACAACTAGGTGATCAGGACCAGTCAGCGTGGGTTTATGAAAGGCAGGTCCTCCTTGATGAACCTGATCTCCATCTACAACAAGATGACATGCTTAGTGGATTAGGGAAAGACTGTGGCTGTTGTATACCTACACTTCAGTAAAGACTTTGATGCTGTTTCCCACAGCATTCTCCTGGAGAAATTGGCTGATCATGGCTTGAATAGGCATATGCTTTGCTGGGTAAAAAACCGGCTTGGTGGCCTGACCCAAAGAGTCGTGGTGGAGTTAAATCCAGTTGGAGTCCAGTCACTAGTACTGTCCCACAGGGCTCAGTGCTGGCATCAGCTCTCTTCAATATCTTTTATCAGTGATCAGAATGAGGGAATCAAGCACATCCTCAGTAAGTCTGCAGACAACACCAAGGCACAAGTGTTGATCTGCTCAGGGGAGGGCTTTGCAGAGGGATCTGGGTAGGCTGGACCAATGGGTTGAGGCCAACTCTGTGATGTTCAACAAGGTCATGTTCTGGGTCCTGCACCTGGGTCACAATAACCCCATGCAGCACTACAGGCCAGGGGAAGAGAGGCTGGAAAGCTACCCAGGAGAAAGGGAACTGGGTGTACTGCACAATAGTTGGCTCAATATGAGCCAGCAGTGTGCTCAGATAGCCAAGAAGTCAACAGCATCCTGGCTTGTGTCAGAAATGGTGTGGCCAGCAGGACTAGGAAAGTGATTGTCCCTCTGTACTCAGCTCTGGTGAGGCTGCACGTTGAATTGTGTGTTCAGTTGTAGGTATAGGGTTAGTCATCAATAATCTTGATGCTGGTGATTAAACCATGGATACGCAAGCATCCATAAGATTAAAAGTTCTCTAGTGACAAAGCCTGTAAATGGCTCATACTGCAGTCATCATGGATGATTGAATCTTTATCTTAAAAGGAGTCTAATAAAGTCAGAGACTTTCTACTGTGCTAGTGCCTCAATTTCTATGTGTTTGTTTCAATGAAAATTGCATTGAATTTTGTTTACAGTGAGAGATCAATATTTGCCTGGTACTTCATTTGAAGATGCAGTTGTCTATATATATGAAGTAAAGTGCTATCATTGTTGAACAGTGCTCCTGGCAAGCAAAGATATAGGGATTCATTATTTTTTTCTTGTAAGAGAAAGTTGATTTAGAGTTTATTCTAGTACATATTTGGTAAAGATCTTAAATTTTATAAAAAGCAGAGACTGGTACTAACATGAGAGAAATAGAAGAAGAAAAAATAAAGTAATATAAAGCCAGGCAACTTGAATTTCCTCTTTTCCAAAAGAGTGTGAAACCAGGAATGTAACTCAAATCCTTAACTTTAAAAACTTCGTGGCATTTAAAACATCTTGTGGAACATTTTGAATAAATTCTGTATAATCTTTTTATAGAAATATTGAATATTGTAACAGAAATCAAAAGCATTATTCCTATAAAAATAATCATTATTCAACTAAAAACCACATTAAATAGAAGCACTATGTTAAATGGAGAATAAACAGGAGAGTCTAAATCGAGCAAAGAGCTTGGTTTCTTAGCAGCAGAGGGTCTCTGTGCCTGATATGTAAATGTCTGGACCCTCAAAGGGAATCTAGAACCTCTCATACCTTTTGCATTATTTGGACAGTATTGGAACAAGTGATGTCCACTAATTTCTAAAGTTTCCAAAGAGACTCGAATTATATTACTTGAGCACAAAAATGTCTATTTTTTATTTATTTATTATTATTTTTTAAATTCTACTTTGTCTTAACATTAACTGTTTCCTCTTCACTAGAAAAAAGGAAAGTCTGGTTTCTATTTCTTCCAGATCTGTTGTATTGTTAGTTAATAAATAACATGGTGTTCCTTGCTGTAGCACAGTCACATGTTGACTCAACTTAAAATGATAGGGTACCTTCTACTCAGTTCATAAGTCCTGGAGAGCTTCATGATGACTCCACTCTCCTATAGCAGAAACATTTCCCAAAAGGCATAGGTGAGCTAGATTTTTTTAATAATAATAATAATAATAATTAGCACAGCTATAACGCGTTAACTACTGCATCTATTGTTCCTGCCATTACTTGAGATCAACAAATGAATCTATGTAGATCAAAAGCATTGTGTGTTTAACCTCTGAATGCTAGGAAGCCTGTGTTCATATACAATTTTTGCAAATGCCTTGTAGACTCCTACATGGTAATGCTGTGGCATAGACATTAGTGTAGACTAACTAGCTAACATTTTTTTTTTTTTTCCATTCTATTCAAACTCGTTATTAATAGGGCTGATGTTGAAAACCTGAAGAAGACAAAATTCCCTGCTTCCAGTTATTAGAGGAAAAATGATAAAGAGTATGCATGTGTTTAAATGAGAGATGGTTAAAGGAAAACTCCATCTTTGTTTTCTTATTTCCCCCCTTATTCTAAATCCCCATTATATTTTCCTAATAGAGATCAACAGGTGGAAATGGAGAATCAGTTTCCTCTCTCTGAAGAGGGAAGAAGTGACTTCACTACACTGTCCTTATTAGGTAGATGTTTATGGCTTCCATTGTGCATATACTATTGTAACATGTTGGCCAAACTTAAGCAGTTTTAACCAGAAAGAGTAGAATTATTGATAAATTATTGATAAAATAGATGGTAAAACAGAATACAGAAGAATAAATACTGCCTTACTGAAGAAGACAACTGTATTGGACACCAAAGAAAAAAGAGTGGTTATAAAAGAATGGTTATCAGAATCTATCATCTTATTGGAAAACTCATTCAGAGGTTACACGTCCATTGGATACTGTGAAATCTAATCATAAAACACAAAGCCATAGGAAACCAAAGTTTTGTGCACTGTATTCATCAAAGATCCATTTTACTATTGCTGAAGTTAGAATATTTATTTTTATGTTAAAAAAATAATATATTTTAATTAAAAAATAATAAAAAACTAAAAATCACTTTCTGTTTTAAATGTGTTAGAAGCTGTACTAAACTAATATATGCTGAAGTTAGAACTTTACCATTATAAATAAATATGAACCTAACCATAATGTACTTTTCTAAATTTTACCATTAAATTCCAGACCATTTTCTTGTTTAGTTTAAATATTTTTTCTATTTGTTTTAATAGCCTAGGTTCTGTATTCTCTGTATTGATTGAGAAACAAATCATTTGCTGAGGAATTTAGTAAAATTTACTAAATAATACACCAACAAAGATAAGCGTGAGCAATCCTACGAATAGTGACTAGTTTCCACACGGCTGAAATGAATACTAAACCTCTCAGTGACTATCGCTCTGAGTTTTGATCAGTTCTGTTCCTGAAACCCATACAAACATTAAACTCCAGAAATAACTGGTTTTCACTGTTTAGTCATGTTGCCTTGTTCTCATTTCTCTGGTTTTACAGGAAGTTATATTCTATGCTGTAATATCATTAAATGGATTTGATGTATTTTGAAAATATATGGAAATATTCACATCTTTAGCCTTCATTCACAGTAATTGTATTTCACACTGGAAATCTGATGTTTCCAAAAAACTTTTATGAGGTCTTTAAAGTGTTCAGCTAATTTTTCTTCTCCTGAAGGTGCAGGGACACTTTTTCACTATGAATGACAAATTTCCCTTTTGTTATCATGATGCATTTCTTATGAACATTTTTTAGTTAGAGGAGGTTCAGTAATTAAATTATTGAAACCTACCTAGTTTATTTCAAAGTTCTTAGGTGGACTATTAATTCTTCTAAATATTTATTCTAGAAAGAAAACAATGGCCTTGATAACAAACTTTCAAGAGAAAGGAAATTATCCAACTTTTTCTGTTTGCTGTGAAGAGAGTAGAAGCATATGGTTTAAACCTTTCATCTTTCTTTCTAGAATTTGATATTAAAACCATGCTCTGTTAGCTAACATAATAGCAGTGAAATGCTGGAATAAATTGCATGTGAAGGCTGGAGAGGTTTTGTTACTGAAGCTCTGTGCAAATGAAGTAGACCACCATCTGCCAGGAATGGCATTTGGAAAGTTAGTGCTGCCTTGCTGCAAGAAAATGAACTTCAGACAGCACCATTTTCTGTGATTCTGTATGTACTAAAGTCTTGTGATGATATTGTACAACATACAGAAATGAAAAAGCAAAGAGACGTATCTTTATGGATTAGAAATAAAGAGCCAAAATTAATTGTTTATCACTTCATGCTTTTAATTAGAATAGAGACATGCCCTGTTTGCAATAGCAGACTCAATGAAAGAGTCAATGCAGATTCTCTTTCTGATTTTGCTTAAGCCTTACCTCTTGCATGAGAAAAGTGTCAATATTTTTTCTGGGTCAGGGGGCAGTCCCCCTTTTGGCCAGGTGAATGCCCTTCCTTGCTAAAGGCACCCTCCCAGCACTGCTCCCCCAGGCTGCCTCCTACAAGGGTGGGGGTGTCTGCCTCCTCAGCCACAATCACAGGAGCTGCAAGCCCTAAGGGGGGGGGGGGGGGGGGGGGGGGGCGGGCCCCCGGGGGGGGCCCCCCCCCCGGACCCCCCCCCCCCCCCCCCCCTCCGTAGGCCGAACATTCTCCCCGGAGCTGATCACCTTACAGAGTGTTGTGCCCGGCAGGCAGCCAAGCACTACACAGCAGCTTGATCACTTCCCCCTGCCATGATGAGATGTGAAAGAGAATCAGAAGTGCAGGAACTCATGGGTCAAGATAAACAGAGTTTTCTAGGTAGAGCCAAAGCTGTGCAGGCAAGCAAAGCAAAACAAATATTTAATTCACCAATTCCAATCAGCAGGCAGGCCTTCAGACACTTTCAGAAAAACAGGGCTTGTCATATTTAACAGTTACTTGGGAAGTAAAATGTGCACTGTGAACACTGTGAACATTCACACCCTGCTACCACCACCACCACTTCTTTCTTCTAGCTTTTATTGCTCAGCATGACACCACGTGGTATTGAATATCGTTTGGCCAGTTGGGGTCAACAGTCCTGGCTCTGTCCCCTCACAGCTCCTTGTGCAACCCCAGCACCCTCACTGGTACAGGGGTGCCAATGTGAGAAGCAGGGGGGTGCCTCACTGTGAGAAGCTGAAAAGTCCTTGGCTTACTGTAAGCACTGCTATTCAACAACTAAAACATTGGTGTGTTATCACCACTATTTGCATCAAGAATCCCAAACACAACACCATAACATTTACTATGAAGAAACTTAACTCTATCCCAGCCAAAACCAGGACAATGAGGGAATTAGCATTTATAAGCTGTTCTGAAGAAGGCCTTATGGGCTGCAAACTATAGTGAAACTATATTACATCTGTGCCTTCTGTGAATGCCTATTTCCAGATTCTGGTATGAATGGCAGCATCATAAATGTGAAGAAATGCCACTGGCCTTGTTAGACTTATACTGATTTTCAGTGTGAAGCTGTTTTAGGACTGAGCTAAGTTGCAGTTTAGGTTGTACATGTAGTTGTCCTTGAGTGAGGGTCACACAGTTTTTCTCCCTCCTCATCAGATATTGAAGCATAATAATATAAGTTTCAGGTGGCAATTGATAGGTTTAATTTCCAGCTCTCCCATGTGCCATAGGTGCTTTTCAATGAATTATTCAGTAGATATTTGTATCATCTGTATATACAAAATGAGATGCAAAATCTGTGCCCTATAAAAGTGCAGAGTGAAAATTGCTGATTTTCTATTTAATATACCTGCAAGTTCCACATATATTTTTGAAAACAGTATAAAAAAAGATGATGTCTGCCCTCCATTTTTCTACTGATAGTGTTAGGATTGCATGGCACCCTGATTAAAGAGAGTAACAAAGGGATTAACTTCTAGATTTAGTAATATTGCTACTCTAAAAAATCTTTTATTAATATATAATTTGCCAACTTTCAGTGAGATAAAGAAAATATATATTACAGTCTAGAAATTACACATAATGCTCAATCTGTTTTTCAAGTAATGAGAGTATTTTTCTATATTTTAAGTATTATATTTTAATAGTAAGAAAATATTAGGGCTTATTCGAACCCTGCTCATATTCCTGTTAGAGTGAGTATGAACTAGAGTACTTTACTTATACCGTTCATAAATGCCAATGCCCTGAACAGTTGTTCACAGAGCCTTGCAAAAACTTTCACTAAAGTTCCACAAATCAAACAAACAGCAGCTTTCAGGAACTTTTATTTATACCTTTATGCAAGATTGTCACCACATACTATACAGTTATTTACTTCTTCCAGAGACCCAGAAACTGGCAGGTAGAAAATCTAATGACCCAGAGTGGTTTCTTTGTAATCACGTGGTCTTGAAAAGAAAGCCTGATATAGAATTGGTTCTTAATAAAAGCTTTAGTGTTAATGGAAATACTTCACACAAAATAATCCTCTTAACAAACGTCAATGTGCATTGTGCAAGTTCCCCCCATCAGTCATTAACATGTCAGGCTTTGGCATCTTTGCCCTACAGCTTTATGAGGGAAATTAATTTTAGGAATATTCAGCCAATGTAAGCATTCTTTCAGCTTCAAAAGGTAATATGTGTTCTAAATTTTTTATGTATTTGTCATACATACATACTGTGCAGAAGCATACAGGACTTCATAGAATAAAGCTTTAAATATTTAAAGAATGCACACTTTTCTGATGTTAATGGATAGTTTTCATTGTGACTCAATAAGAAATTGCAGTGGAGTTCTTACATTTCAGATTTGTTTGCCTGTCTTTTGTGGCAACTTTACAATGGATTGTATTGAACTGCTGAGCTTTGACAGTCAACATAACTGAATTACACAATGGTAATCGTAGTATGTAGCAAACATGCATCATATACATATATTTTCTTATGACAAGGTGCAAAAGGTGCTGTGCTGGAACAATATAGTAGTGTTTATGCCACTCAGATATTCATTTGCACTCCCACAACTGTTTTGTTACTAAACAATGAATGAAGTAATGAGGAACACTCTTACTAGTTGGCCTAGCAGGAGAGCACAGAGACTCAAATATGCTTAATGGTAAAGCAAAAAAAGAGTAGTAAAGAAAAAAAGAGTTAATCAGATACTTTCTTGGTGGTTGGCAATTGAGAGCTCCATATTGACAGAATCACAATCAAGCATCAGGCAAACAATCATTGCATTCCTGTGTTCACAATGGAAGAAATTATAGCATAATAACAGCATTATCAGCAGTGCTGCTAGAAAGCTTCATCAGTGTTATATGCAGCCAGATTATAATAGCCTGTTATGAAAGAGAATGTAGGAGAGGGAGACAGCAGGCACCCATCCTCTGTATTTGCAGAAGAGAGCACAAGTGGCTCATTTTCCCCAAGGTGCGTGTGAATTTAGAGCTCACAGGACCGGGTTCTTCCAATTGCTGTCATGAAGTTGTGTGTGTCCAGCAGTTTCAGGAAACATTCCCTCTCTCTGATTGTGATGCTACATGACCACTTAAATATTCCAAACCCTCAAGAAGAGCTCAGCTGGAGTGGTTCTTCTGCAATGTCACAACACCACCAGTCTCTAGAGGTGGATTACTTTTAGACTGAATTGATAGCTAGTTTTTGTGCTCCTGGTGTAGTAGTTCAGTGCAGGAGTTCCTTGTTCCTCTGACTGTCTGCCTGGCTGCAAAAAGAAAATAAAAAGGTACTGCACTTTTCTCTGTTTGTTCCCAGAATCAGACTAGTTCATGGAAGTGTTTGTTCATCCTAATTAATTCCTCCTGCATGTATGTAATCCAAATCATTGAAACTTTTTTTTATTTTTTATTTTTTTTTTCCTTAATAGTTTAATAGTGCAAAACAGGTCCATCATACCTCTCTGAACTTCCTGGAAATGAAGTAGACATTAATACATTAATTCAAAATGATTAATGGAAACATTACTTCTGGCACA
This sequence comes from Oxyura jamaicensis, assembly GCF_011077185.1. Classification (NCBI taxonomy): domain Eukaryota; kingdom Metazoa; phylum Chordata; class Aves; order Anseriformes; family Anatidae; genus Oxyura; species Oxyura jamaicensis. The sequence goes on along the minus strand of NC_048900.1, from coordinate 13,367,815 downwards.
GTTACAGATACTTCAGCTTTTTATTGATTTGAGTTTGGCATTGACACCTAGCTTTTCTTGCCAGTGTTGATGAGAGAATAAGACCTCATTACTACAAAACAAGGAGGTACTGAGGTGAATGTACATATGATATATACAGTCTCTTAAATCTCCCCACTGAAGAGGGATCTGTCAGAGTTGTTTTTATTCACCAAAACAGTTCAGAAAGTTTTTCAGAAGAAAAATCCATTTCCTTGAAAGCTAAATATCTCAGGAAATTGTAACTGTTTTGACAGTCTTTCTCACAGAAGTGTTTTGAAATCCATTCATTGAGAAGATGAAATGAAAACCAGACCTCTCTGAACAAAAAATATACTTTTTTTTTTTTTTTTTTTTTCCAAAATTGTGATATATTTTTAAAGCTTTTTAACAGGGAAGTAGTGGAGTCACCATCACTGGGGGTGTTTAAGAAAAGGTTGAACCTGCTGCTTAGGGACATGCTTAAGTAGGTGACATTGGTAGTAGGGTTATGGTTGGACCAAAGAATCTTTAAGGTCTTTTTTCAACGTTAATATTTCTATGATTCTATGATTAAAAATTTTCTCTGAAGTAGAATGCAAAAAGAATTAGAAAAATCACAAAATAGTATTTCTGGTCTCCAGCAATCTCTATTATTCACATAGCTGTTGAACAGAATCTTCCTGCAGTTCTTGGTTAACAGTTTTCAGAACTTCAGATAAATTTTATCTGAAATTTTATCTGAAAATTCAAAAAAGAAAATACCAGGAAGAAGAGAGGGGGAGAAATAGAATGTTTATATAAAGGAAAAGACTTAGAACCAAAGGACAACTCCTAACCAGAGGAGAAGTGTTACAAGACCTTGTGCTCACCAACATGGATCATTAAAGAGGTCAGGATCAGAGACAATTGGGGCAGCATGAACATACACTGGAAGTTTTGATCTGGAGGGATATGGATGGGCCTAGTGAAGATTTAAGTCAGGACACTGAACTTTAGGAGGCTGAAATTCCAGATGCTTAAAGAATCATTGGATGAGATCTACCTTGAAACTATCTTTACGTATAAAGGAACAGATCAGAGCTGGCAGCTCTTTAAGGACACTTTTCATAGAGTGAAAGGTTTCTCAATTCCCACATATGAGAAATCAAGCTGGAAAGGCAGGGAAACCACATGGCTCAGTAAGGACCTTCTGCTCAAACTGAAGTGTAAGAAGGAAATGTACAGGCAGTGGAAGCAGGGACAGGTGGCTTTGGAGTACAGTGATACTGCCTGGATGTGTAGGGATGGGATCAATAAAACCAAGGCACACCTGCAGCTGAAATTAGCAAGGGATGCAAAGTATAATAATAAGGGGTTCTACAGATACATTAGCCAGAAAGGGAAAACTAAAGAGTGTACAGCCTCTGATAAATAAGGTGGGAGAATTGATGACAATAGACATGGAGAAGGCTGAGGTACTCAGTTTTCACTGGCAGCCACTCTTTCCACCACATGTCTTAAGTCTCTCAAGTCCCTAAACTTTCAGACAGGGACTGGGGAAGTGAAGTTCCTCCCCGATTTTAGGAATGCTAAAATCAGTACTACAGTAGCATTACTGCATTACTGGAACTATTAAAGTTTAATATCTTAATTGGTGACATGGACAGTGGTATTGAATGCACCCTCATCAATTTTGCAGATAACACCAAGGTGAGTGGTGCAGGAGATATCTAAAGGGAAGGGATGCCATCTAGAGGGACCTGGACAGGTTTGAGAAGTAGGCTCATGCAACTCTTTCAAGGTTCAACAAGGCTAGGTGCACGGTGCTGCAGCTGGGTTAGGGCAATCCCAAACATCAGTACGGACTTTGGAAAAAATGGATTGAGAGCAGCCCTGGGGAGAACAATATGGGGATGCTGACTGATGAGAACCTCAGCATGAGCTGGCAATGTGCACTTGCCACCCCAAATAGCGATTGACTCCTGGGCTGCATCAAAAAGAAGTGTGGCCAGCAAGGCAAGGGAGGGGATTCTCCCCCTCTACTCTGCCCTCATGAGGCCCCACCTGGAATACTGCATCCAACTCTGGGGCCCCAGCACCAGAGAGACATGGACACATCAGAGCAGGTCCAAAGATGTTCAGAGCACTGGAGAACCTCTCCTAAGAAGAAAGGCTGAGAAAGCTGGGGTTGTTTATCCTGGAGGAGAGAAGGCTCCAGGGAGACGTTATGGTAGCCTTTCAGTACTGAAAGGGGGCTTATAAGAAAGATGGAGAGACTTTTTACAAGGGCATGTAGTTTTAGGACAAGAGGTCCCTTTCAACCATTCTGATTCTATGATCCTAGAACAGCTGTGTAAGCCTGAGGTAAGTACTGCACCTGAACTGAAGGCTAATGTAGCCTAATTCAAGATTTAACAATCTAGCAATATAGTAAAGGAAATGGAAAAGCTCTAGAGGTGTTTGGAAGTTAATGATGCAGCATTGTGGTAACGACCAAATTAAATTCTCAGTTCTCACTGCAAAAATACACTAAAACTAAAGTACTTCAGGATAAGGCTGTTTCATGCTACTTGGTGCATTTCTCTTCCTGGTTTAATTATTTTTTCCCTGTTCATACTGCTAACTGGAAGTCCTGCACATAAATGCATTCTAGTTGCCAACCACCGTCTACTTAATAATTTTAGAACTTTGAAATCCTATTGAGTAATGCCCTTTATTGAATTAAAAATGTCTATTTTATATTATTATATTTTATTTAACTTTATTTCATTTCATTTATTTCATTTCTATCTTCATTATTTATGTTATGAAGTCTTTGTTTAATACAAAATACAAGTTTTATTTTCAGCTTTAAAAATATTAATCTTCAACAGGTTCATCCAATTTTATGTTCTTGAAGGCTCTTTCAGTTAAAATGCATTTTAACCAAAGTGTTTCTTTTCTTTTTATAGGTAATCTGTATTATAAAATTGATGTAGTGATGTGACAAGCTAACGGATCTCATATAAGTATCCTTTTTTGTCCAGATTGCTTCTGACAGAATGATTAGCCATTCCACACCAATGATTAGCCAATTCCACACCATTATTTGCTAAGCTAAGTATAATGAGCAGAATATTTTGATTCAATGAAACTTCTATCTGGTTTAAATAAAATGTGCAGTGTTTTTAGGAGAGAGGACTAAGGGATTAAAATGGGAAAACGGTCATGTTGTTTTGAGCCATCTATCACTGCTCCTAAACGAATAAATGCATAGGAATAAATAATTAATACGACACTGATTCATTTTAGGAGATTTCTCAGATTTTTCCTCTCTATCTCTCTACCCCCTCCTCTCTTGCTCTCTTTAGTCTCCTCTGGAGCTATCCAAGAGATATGTTTTATACTCCTATCATAGTCTTTTCTCATTTTTTTCATAATATTGTATTGTATCAGTGAAGAAGACTTATTTGAAATTGTGATTACAATTGCATGTTCTGCTCTTTAATCTCTGAAACCTTTTAACTCATTAATAATCTTTGCTTCTTCTCATTCAGAGGTGTCTCATTCAGGGACTCTTGTTTTGTTTTGATCATTTTCTTTATCCTTAGACAAACTTCTAAACTTCTTTCTAACATAGACAATTATTAACCTGAGTTATATTTAGGATGAAGTCTTTTCGTGGATCTCACACATGTGAAAAGCAATAAATCAGAAACAGCACATCCCAGTGACTCTTCCAAGAAGAACTAACAGCTTAGAGTCATAGCTTTGACCAGTTGCAAGAGTTGCAAACTGCTGCCCTCTTTATTACACTAGTAACTATTTTTTTAACTGTTAGGAGTGGTCCTGTTCAAAGAAATAATACTAAGAAATGTCTGATATAAAAACTTCTATAACTTTTAGAAATTTAAAAACAGAGTTCTGTTTTAGGTAGTATTTGTAATGTTCTCTTACCATTAAAGAAAATAATAATAAAAAAAAAAGTAGCTTTTTGGATTTTAATATTTGACAATTGAGAGAGTTCAGATGTTGTCATGGGGTATATGCAGAAAACAAAAATACATATATATAGCTTTTCAGGCATGTTTTTTCCAGAGTTAGTTTACACATGAAAAGGCTAGTAATTACTGAATAGCATCTCCATCAGAAATGATTTTCACATTGAGTGTGTTAATAAAGAGTTCTAAGCAAACTTTTACAACAAGAAATATTTCTGTCAAGAGTGAAACTACAGGCAACTACAGAAAATGAGGATTTTTTTGACAATTGGATCACATTATCTAGCAAAAATTTACAGAGGATTTAGGAAGTAATATATTAAATCACTCCTGGCTGAACATTGACCTAAATGGAGTGCAGTGTCCCCAGTGGGAAATGAACTGGTGAGATATTTAAACCAAAAAAGTTACCTTGCAACAGAGGCAGATGATCTGTATGTTTCTATAAACTCTCCTGTATGTGTGTTTGATGGTGACTGCTATAATTCTGATGATATTAAACAAGTAACTCGAGATTCATATGTCAATCAGAAATAAATGTTATTCCCTGGGCTTCTGTTTATATTTCTATTTATTTAGTATATTAAATTAATATCAGTTTCCCGTGCAGGGATGCTGTTTTATTGTGACATATACACAACAATCTGTTTTTAAGTCTTGTTTAGATTTCCTAAAAATACAGTACCCAATTCATAGCCTTGTTGCCTGTCCAAGTGACTGGACTGCCTACAGGAAAAGGCAGTCAGTCTGTCATAGGTATGGAGATACCTACAGATCTGAATAGATGCCAAGAAGGAAAAATCAAAAAACAAACAAACAAACAAAAAACATTATAATAGGAAGATGTAACATAAGAGTTCAATGGAAAAACAAGTTCTTTATCATTAAGAAACATACAGATATTTTAAAAGACAAAAAGACAGTTAAAATGTTTCTATTCTCATGAGCTCTGAATATATGTAACATGAATAATTTTAAATCAAAGTCTGTTGATCTGGAAGGCCTAACTGAATTAACTTCTGTCTTATGGATCTTCAAGGAGTTTAGATTTCAGAAGAATTATTTATTTGTTTGTTTGTTTGTTTGTTTAGGCTGAGTAGAAGTATATAGCTCCTATCTTTTGAGCAGCCTTAAATATATATATATGTAATTCCAGACTGGCCCATAATATAAGGATAGAATTTAATTGTCAAGGAAATAAGGATGGCAAAATTAGAACTAAAAAGGAAAGGGATAGGAGATTTGTTCTCTCACCAGCTGGTCACAAAGAAAGCTTGTTTTCTTGGGAGCACTAAAAAAAATCTTCATTTGACAGCAGATCTGAAACGGTGGTCACAAAATAAACAGTGCTGCTAACAGGAGCTGTCACCATGCTTAATACTGAAGAGTAGTAATTAATGCGGATTCTTTCAGGCAAGACTTGCCGGCTCAAATGGTGCTTAGTGATTCATGGAGGGAGAAGAAAGTGAGAGAAACTCTGTATGTACATTTACCCCGTTAAAGTCTGACAGCAACAGTCTACAGAGCCTTCAGCAGCAATGAAGTGACTCTGTGTATTTACTCACATTGGAAAATGCTTTAAAGACAAGAATATTCACAATTACTGGAGATGAACAAAATACATTCTTATTCTCTAATATATCTTTGTATCTGAGGGCAATTTAGATCTTAATGGAAATTCTCAACTTTCTGGATCATTGTTTAGAAACCTCATAATGCGATTATTGTGAGGTTTATAAGTTAACTATGTGGTGGTCTAAGAATGAATGATTGAGAAAAAGTTGACATGGACGATGATTGAAAAGCATTAATTTAATATGTTCCATTTAGCTCAAATGCCAACAATCTGGAGAAATATATTTTAATAATAATAATATGTAAGGTGTAGGATGTAAGATATAGGATATAAATTATGATAGATATAGATATTTTATGTGTGAGAACCTTTTATCTCTTAAATTTTAGGTGGAGGTGCACTAAGGTTGCAGCTCATTATGCTCAGACAATCTGTCATGCTGTAGAAATGTTTATACACTTTGGAAATACAGTACAAAATTCGACAGTTGTCTTTATTATGTTTTTAACATTGATCTTTTCAACATATGGATACTGTAATTTATAACAATGAAGAAACCAAAAGAGTGTTTTACATCACTGATGGGTTTTACACAAATCTGTGCATCACATAATAGTGAGTATCAAACATAGTCCCACTGATATCAAGGGAGATAAAGCTGAGCTCTTCCTGGATTCTTAGCTCTTGTAGTACTATAGCTATTCTAAGTATTACTTGTTAGCCATTCTCATAGTATTTAAAACCACTGTAAATGCATTGCTTCACTACCTAGTTCAGCTAGATGAAAAGTGCTCAGGGATGTCCTGCCTGTTAGATTCTCTGAAGAGTTATCAATCAGGAAGCTAAAAAGTATGTCTTGTGAAGAATTTCTGAATGGGATAGTTATTTGACAGGATTTACCCTTCAGCTATCTGTAGGCTCTGTACGGTTCAGCAGTAAAATCTGAGAAATGATGACTTGGATTAAGTTTAGTGGCAGAGTGACCTACTGATAATTTATGCTTTAGGAAACACAGATAATGCCAGACCTTTGTTCTGTGTATTGAAGACATACCATATATTTCCCAACGTAAAGGCAAGTTGGGGAAAATAATTTTAAATTTATTGTCAATTAAAAATAAAGATTGAATAATGAGAAGTAAAGACAAAATAAATTAACACCTTTCCTCTAACTGCTTCCCATGTTCAACTTCACTCACAGCTCATCTACCATCCTACACCCCAAGTGACACAGGGGAGTGGGGAATAAGGGTTCTGGTCAGTCCATCACAGTTCCTTTCTGCTGTTCCTTCCTTCTCACAGCTTCCCCTGCTCTAGTGTGGGTCCTATCCACAGGGCACAATTTCTTCAGGATAAACCTGCTCTGGCATAGGGTCCTCCATTGGCTGCACTGTGGATATCTGCTCTAGTGTGGTCCAAAACAGTATCTTCATCTCAAGCAACCAAGAACATTACAGGGTGTAAAATTTTTTCAATATAGCTCCACGCAGCAAAGAAATAATCGTTGATTACTTATGAGCTCTCTAGTGATTAAAAAATAAATAAATCAGTAATCAGAGAGATGTATTAGCATAAATTACATATGCTTAGCATAATAACAAAAACACCAACCATATGATACTCTGAATCTGACTTAAAAGCATGAGACTGTATTGTTAAATTAGGGACTCAAATTTGTTTAAGTCTATTGGTTTTGATTTTTCACTCCAGACAATTTCAGCTGCACATAGGTTGCATTGAGAGAAACAAGTACAGTGAAAAGGTGTTATCTGCCACAGGAATGGGAGATGTTGCATATCAGAAACTTTGGTGGCTCTGGCAGCTTGGAAAAGTTTTTTCTTTTAGCTTTAGCCTGGTATGGAACGTGCCATCTGGAAGTCTATTTCCTAGTGTATTCTCATTTCATTACTAATTATTTCTACCTAGACAGGAGGACTAGAATCTTCACATCTTTAGTGTGTGTAATGAAAACTCCCTTAGTGACAGCTCCAAGACCTCAGCTTTAAAACATTAATCAGGTATCATTAGACTTACAGTAAAATCCCTGAGCTGGTAAAACACCAGTACTTCCCAAACAAGTTAGTTAAGCCTGCCTAAGAGGAGAATATACATTTGTTACAGGGAAATTCAAAGAAAATCAAGAGAAAATACCTAATGAACATGGTGAATTATTTTATCTGTTTGGCAAAATGATAATTCTTTCTTTTAAATAAACATCAAGCAGAAAGTGCCTCTCCAAAGCCACAAAACAACCAAAGCATTCATAGATGACTCTTGATCAATCTTGATAACAGGCTTTTTCCATGAAGTGCATTTCACCAAGTGTGCAAAGTGCCACTCCCTGTTCTCAGCTTAATGCATTTAATAAAACCTAATGAAACATTTGTAAATTTAATGAAGCACTATGGAAATGAAAATAAAGGCAAGCCAATCTCCTTCTAAATGGAAACTAGACCATCATAGCGGTACCACTGAAATAACTGAAATAATACTAAGCTTATAATGTGTCTTTTGGGGTTCATCAATTTTCAAGTAGAACATAGTATCATAGAAATACTGTTACATTAAATAAAAATGATCACAGATGCATAAATAGTGCCAAAATGATTCAGAACTATGCTCTAATTCATTTTTTACTATTGACAGTATCCAGTGTCATATTTCTGTGAAGATGGTGAAAAGAAAGGAGAGAAATAAAATTGGTTGGTATAAAATGGATATCTGGATCCTTTTTACAGTTAGCTTGTCCTTTCCTTTCCTTTCCTTTCCTGTCCTGTCCTGTCCTGTCCTGTCCTTAATATACATATTAGCATTGCTGGAAGCTTCAGTCTGATAAAGGTCCCAGTTGTGCAGGAGCCAGGTACAGGCACTTTCTCTTTCTTGAAAGGCTATGAACCCCTTGAACACCTGTAAATGAGGTTCAATTAGCTAGTGAAAGCCTTTGCTGCTTTCCTAGGAAGTGAAAGCTGGGAACAGGTGCCTTCTATTGCATCTAATTCATTTTATATGAATTCTTGCATGGTCATATTTTATAGCTTTACCTTGTGAATTTATGATTTTTTTTAAGGAGAAGAAAGATCTCATTCTTATTGAGATGGTAAACTCTTTAAAATGAATGGTCTTCATCCACAGCATTTTGTCTGTTTTCTAATTTTTTGATGTCTGCTAGCACAAGCAGTGGATAAGCAGATATACAGGACTTGGTACATTTGGGGGCATTTTCAGAGTCAAGTTTAGAATAACTTGAAGCATTGTTTCAGCAGAAAGGTTTTCCATTACCGTGAATGTACAAGAAGTTCTTGAATAAGATCAAGTGGGATGTGGCAATATAGTTTGCACATACGAACAATTCATCCCATATTACAAATATGGGCTTCATTTGGTGTCATGTAAGTAGGTATAAAAACTGCATTTTCACTGTTTTATCCAGGTCTAGCAGGGTCATCTCATGTCATCAGATTCATCCTGATGCTTTCTGACTAGGACATGCATCACCTGAAGCATGCCTAGTTCAGATACATGATTTATGAGGTAGGCTGGATTCGCTGAGTTTAATCTGATTTAGGGAAATTTCTGAGAACTTACCAGGGGAAAATCAGTTATAAATCAAAACATCATATTTCATAAGATTTTACAGTTTCTCCTAATATTTTAAAAGTATTTCCTTAAGGCCTGATTCTACAGTAGTCTTCACATTAAGCTGCATTACACTTTCCTGGATTTCAGTACAAGGAATAAGGAAACCTTCATGAGCATGCAGTGCTAAACATGGGCTTTAATGATTTCTTACACAGGTGATTCTTCATAAGGTTGATTTGGTTCATTTTTTTGTTTGTTTGTTCTTTTTTTTTTTGTGTGTGTGTGTGTGTGTGTTTGTGTGTGTGCGCTCGTGTTTATTTCCCTAGTTTCTTATATTGCGGGTTTTCCTAGGAAATAGCCCTAGTTTCAACAGAGTTGGCACAGATGACATGAAAAGATCTTCAGAAGTTCTGCTCATTTTCCAACATGGCTTGATTAGTCATGCTGTCCAACATTATACATGTAATCTAGGTTATGAGCATAGGATTTTTGGGTAAATGATGGCCAGGTGTAGTCTATTAAGGTGTCTGAAATTTCTCTTCAGATCTTTATCATAACTAGACGAAGCCCAGGCTTTCATCTTAAAAAAATATATATAATAATAATTTTAGATGCCTTAAATTTTATGAAATGAATACCTCCATAGAGGTATGAATGGCTTCAGTGATCTGAAATATACATTACCATAACATTGTGGCAAAAAGTTTACATACAAAGCAACTTTTGCTTCTCATATATTGCTTGTTCCAAGAGTACTTAGGTAGAAATGACAAGTGTTAACCTTAAAGTCAAATATTCTTGCTTGCAGGGGGATTACTGCCTAGTGTACCTCAGCTCTTTATTTCCTGTGTTTGTAAATAAAGTCTGATTTATAACTAAAGTCTGACTTTGAGGTTTTCTCTAGTCCAGATAAAATTTAACTAAGAATTTACATTTTGTTGTTTTTGTTGACAAGTCAGCACTTTAAAACACCTAGCAATTCGGTCTCCTTCTTACCTTTATAGATTCAAATATAAAAAACAGACAAACAAACAAACAAAAACTGTAATGTATCTGTCCTGCAGCTAAACATGAACTTTCATATATAATGCTGTCAAAGTAGTCCTTTCAAGAAAGGCTGATTTTGGTGTTGAAATCTTATGCACTGAACATCAATAAAATAAATTAATTGAACTTCACTGAAACAAAGCCAGTTAAAAAATATATTCACTTTCAGATGACCAATACATTATAGAATTATTACCTAATCTTATATAACTCTTTGGCATGTCTTTTAAAAGCACATGGTTAGCATTGTTACTAAATGATGTAACTCTTGTTATGTTGTTGGAATAGAATATGAAATGCTTTCAGCTTCTGAGAACAGCTTGCTTTTTTTTTCATTGAGCAAAAATTAATACATTTTATATCATGTCATCTCCTTTTTTAAACTGTCTTAACTACATTTTACATTTGTTGGTGGTGATGGTCTTCATTTGTTTTTTTGTTTAGTGGTGAGGAAGGACTTTACTTGGAAAATATGTAACTAAATGCAAGTCATAAATTTTATTTAAAATTATATGGAGAACTAACTCAAATTTGAATAATTTTCTCTCATGTTACAATGCTTTAATTCTGTAGGTAGAAGAGTTATGCCATAATAAATAACTGGCATACCCACTAAAGTGGAGGGGGGAAAGAAGGGTGTTGGTAAAAAAGGCATGTAAAAGAACATATGCACTTTTATAACATAAATTATATATATATATATATATATATATTATGCACATGTTTAATGCTCAAGGTTTCTTCCACACTGAGAGGGAAAGAAATATATAAGATTATAAGATATTTTTTTTTCAAAAACTAATTTTGGAAAATTATCTCATGTCACAGTCACACCAAGCAATAGTACCTAATCTTTATATTTCAGGTTTCCTGTTGTATTTATCCTCATTGTATCTAAGTGTTCTTGGACTGAGTGACACACCTCTGATGAGATCCCAAAGACACTTCAGAGATTCTTTGTTCTTCCTCTTTCACCTACAGAAGAATCATAGATTGTTATACACACACCCAGCTTTGCTTTAATCCTTTTTTCTCCTTTCAGGTCAGCTCGGAAATGACAAAAGCTCTTGTAGTGTATTTGAAAGATGGTCACATCCTGGACCTTCTTACAGGAGTAATTTTTTCCAAAGCAAAACCATCTCTGCTTCCCAGGTGCCTTTTCTCTCTTTTCTGTTTCCTTTATGTTGACGAGGAGATATACAATAACTAGTGCGGCTGTGTCCTAAGAGCAGATAAGCCTCCATCATCCGTCTTTACCAGTATGGTTGTTTAGAATCATAGAATCATAGAATTGTTAAGGTTGGAAAAGCCCTCCAAGATCACCTGGTCCAACCACCCCCCTACCACCAATATCACCCACTAAATCATGTCCCTAAGTACCACATCCAACCTTTCCTCAAAGTGTGGAGATTTAGATTAGAAAAAAGCAATTCTTTACTCTGAGAGTGATTAGGCACTGGAACAGGTTGCCCAGAGAAGGTGTGGATGCCCCATCCTTGGAAGTGTTCAAGGCCAGGCTGGATGGGGCTTGGAGCAACCTGGTCTGGTGGGAGGTGTACCTACCCACAGCAGGGGGACTGGAATTAGATGATCTTCAAGGTCCCTTCCAATCCAAACCATTCTGTCCTGGGCTAAAATGTACCATAGAATAAGAGCATTTTGTGTGTTGACAAAAAGACATTGACATTCACATTACACTCAAAAAAATAAAAAATAAAAATAATAATAAAAAAATTACCTGTGTGGAAATAAATAGTTGCATCATTCCTGGAAGTTATTCATAACCCCAACCTTAATGTTGGTTACGAGAGGAAAGAAAGAAATTAGGAGTCCTGCTCCTCAAGATACGTGTACTCCCAAAAGAGAGTAGTCTGTGGTGTGGCTATATATTATATATATGTGTGTGTGTGTGATCCTATAATCTCTCAGAAAGCCATACACTCCACTTTCCCATGGGTACACTGACATTATATACAGTTATAGGTTGCTTCAGGAGTGATCTGTATGTGTAATATTAGATTACTATGCTACATCTAGAATAGACTTTTTATTTACTATATGAAGGTCAAGGTGTGGATTTGAAGTCAGTTGTGCAGCTCTGTAAACTGCCTGTGCTGTAAATCTCAATAAGGTGTGTATGGTATTAATAATACTTTACTAGCTGTGTGTCAAGGTCTATCATGCCACTGATTCTTACAAAAAAGGAGCCATGATATATTTTGTTACCAGCTTCTATCACATCCAGGGTAATTTTGGCTTCTTTTTTTAACTACAATGAGATACAGGTGTTCTCTTCCACTTGTTTAAAAGCCTAGTAAACTGATACCCTGTTTCGCTCTCTCCACTTTTTCCTAGGTTCTAAACTGCACTCTAGCTATCTTGTCAGGAACACCTGGTACACCACCTGGAGCATGCTCCCATTAATAAAAGTGACTGTACCAGAATAAACAATAGTTCAGACTCTGCCATCTACCTCTCAAAGAAACAACAGCCACTAGATTGTAAAATCCATTATCATATCACATTGCCCATTTTCCTCTACTGCCATGCAGGACATGCTGTAACTCAGTAGGACAGTAATGTGTGTTGATCAATTTTCTTTCTTTGTGCTCTGCTATGTTTTGTTTTGTACCAATATGCACTGTGCTTTCAAGCAAATAACCTTTTGATTTTTATACCACCCTCCTTCATGTATGTCCCTGTCCTCCTGTGTAAACTGCCTGGCTGCTTATCCAGCCTGGGAAAAGCTCCTTACTTTTGCTAAAAGTCAGATAAAGTATCTGCTGAGTCAATTGCTTTCACACAATTAATTAATTGCACACAATTAATGTGGTCAACTTATGCATACTTTAAGAAACAAAGGCTCTTCCTTCAAATATTTGAAAAGACAAAATTGTCCTCTGGCAAAGGAAGTAACACCATAAGTCTGGTTTAGGCGTTGGTAAGTTACTAATCATTATTATACTTTGTTCCTGTTGTAGAAATTATAGATGTTGATATGGCTTCTTAGACTTTCAACATAGTCTGAACTGTGTTTCCTTGGAAAATATTATTATAAAAGTTTATCATTGGTGGTGTTTTTTTTGTTTGTTATTATTTTTATTGGATAGCAGTTGCCTTCACTTAAGCAGGAAGGTTACTGTGTTATAATGAATATCTATCTGGTTATTGTGCCTATAGTCACTGAAGTTTTTTCTCTGAGTATTTTTGCAGGTTATCATGCCGCTGCATATATTGCTATCATTTTCTTGTCTTTTTTTTTCAGTTTTTAACTGCATGTAATAAAAGCAGTAGTGAATGCAATGGAGAATGGACAGCAAAGAAGCAAAGAACAAGGATCTGAGGTATTCATACACTAAGCAGAGGAAAAACATGCTATGTCTGAGTGAAAATGAGTGTACATATGTAAAACCACAGTTTCTTTTTATCCACAAGTGCATTCATGCCTAAATAAATAAATAAATAAAATCTTATGGCTTGAGTTCTTGACTATTTTGACTTGTCCAGACTTTTTCTTTTTTTCTCTTTTTATACACCCTGAAGTTCTCTTTGAAAACATTGAAATATTTCAAATAGAAAAGTATCAAAAGAGAAATACCATTGGCTCCCATTTGTAACTTGAGAACCTAATAAATTCTGTGCGTTTTATTTTGTTTGTTTGGCTGGTTTGGTTTTGTTTTTCACTATTCACTTATGATTTTCCTTTTATTTTTATCTTTATCTAATTTTGGTAAACTGGAAACCCTTACTATTAAAAGAACCCCCTGGTTCCAAAGTCTGCAACTGGTCGATAGGATTTTTTTCAGTTAAATACACTTAATGTGTTGTGTAATAATTAAATTATGTCTGTCTTAATCTCTTTTGGTTTAATCTTTTCTGTGTACTTATTTGGGCCTAGAGAAGACCTTTCGTTCTCAAGAAATTAAAAATATTGAAAAAGAAAAAGGAAAAGGAAAATAAAAAAAAAAAAAAAAAGAGGAGAAGAGAGGAGAAGAGAGGAGAAGAGAAGAGAAAATCTTTACATAAATTGTATGAATTCAGAATTCACATAAAGAGGTACTGCTACCAAAAGACTTTGCATCAATTTCCTTCACTTTATCCTATATTTACTTAGAAAGACTTCTGAAAGCCCAGCCATTTGTAGTATTCACTGCTTGCAAGATGCAGCAGAGATTTCTTGGGAGCCCTAAGTTATGCCATCTTAGACACTTTTTTTCTTTTTTTTTTTTTTTTTAATGTTTAAAATGTCAAAGAACTTAATTCTGATCCACAAGTATGCACCAGAGTTAATTCATTTCATTAATAGATAATTACATTTATTTTAACCTTCTGCTTGTTAAACTAGATTTAAAAACTGACATGTATATGTAAAAGAGTGTGTTATTTAAAACCAAAAAATCTTGCACTGAAAGGTTATTTGTACCTAAGAAAAAAAAAAAAATCCACTTATTAAATTGTATTGTTAGAAATTTTTTTTGATTGAATTTGAATCTTGTCAGCAGGGATGATATTTAGGTATGTAGTTCAAAATAGATAATTCTATATTCATACTAAAATGTGTGTACTTGGGGGAAGGGACAATATATACATATGGTTTACTATTTCTTTTTTCCAAAACTATACAAAATACATAGGCAAAGCAAAGGATTATGAATACTTCCAAAAAGCTCTTTTTCTGGAAATGGTTGTCTCTTGTAGGTGAGTAATATCAGCTATTGAGCTAATGCAACCTTTCATTACTGTGCATCTCACAATACTAACCTTCTGACCATCCTAAAACCCTCAATATTACCATTCCAGGAGTCTGTATGTCATGTTAAGCAACTTGAAAAGGGCATGCCTTTTCAAGTCTCTGAAGTGTAGCAAGTAAAGCATCACTACAGTTGTCACGTCAGCTCAGCATGAACATTTAGATTCATATCCTAAGAATATAATATTTCATAGTTTTGACTTTTCTGTGGTTTCTGTTAAAAACATAAGTCACTATCTTTTATTTACCTACAACCTGTGTTCAACACACAAAAGTGTATCAAGGTTACTACTTTTGTGTAAGAAGAAAGAATCCCACAGCATTTCTTTTTAATAACTGTTCAGCTACAAAATTTTATTGGTATCCTTCTCTGTTCCCTCTAGAGGATGTAATGCACAAAAGCATTGCCACAGAACATATAAAATTACAAATGAAATTTATTGTAAAAAGTAGAATGTCTTCTAGACTGGTGTCAGTATTTATTTCATTCATAAACCAAAACTGCAGGTATAATATATTCATTGTCAGCAAGTTCATGTGTGTAAATTGCCATCCAACAGTATTGACTGATATAAGACAGATATTGAAAAGACAATTTAAATTTACTCTTCCAAACATAAACTGTTCCACAAAAGCACTGTAAAAACTCCTTCAAGGTTTTGTGTTGTGCTTCACATTTATGGTTAACTACATAATTTGGTTGTGTCATAATCCACTGTGTTTGGCAATTTGGCATTAAATGCCTGCAAAGCAGATTGAATCCTCACCACTTCACTGGTAGACAGTTTGAGTCTATGACGGAGCAAGCAAGAGAAGAGGTCTAGACGACGTTGACCAGGTGGAGAGAGTTTATTTACACGATCACGTATTTCTAACAGCTGCAAAAGTGCCGAATCCTGTGATCCCTGAGTATAGGGGTAGTCCAGCTGCAAAATCAAGTCTCGAATGGCTTCTGGGTCAAAGTGCATGCTGTAGCCAAACACTTGGATGTTATTGATTTTCATATAGCCCAGATTTCTTGAGGGATCAATAAATTCCAGGGGTTCATAGTAGATGCTCTCATTGCCATTTGGACCATTTGACTTTATTCGACTCCTCAGATAGATGTGTACTGTTTCAAAAAATGTCTTCCACTTGTTGCCCAGAGTCAGTGTCCAGTTATAACACTGAAGGGGTAAGTCCAGCTTAGTCCGCTCCCAGTCTGGGAAATTATTTTCATTCACAGGCATAAACCAGCTCTCAGAGTGGCTGCCCCCAAAAGGGTTGATGTAAACAGCAAGAACAGGCTCTAAGGTGCTGTTTTTAGTTAGGCAGATTTGAAGAGAGAGGCCCAGTATCATATGAACCAGGCTAGACTTGTACTTGTTACTCTTAAGGGTAAGGAGCATCCGCTTGCGCCAGGAAGGATCAAACCAGCTGTTGAGGCGCATGTCGTTGCTGATGAAAATTGCATGGACCTCAATTCTCCTATCTGTCTTCTGCAGTAAATACTTCATTTCCAAGTCCTGAAGATCAGTCTCGAACCCAATGTAGTGTTCTGTTGATTCTGCCACTTCAGGCTTGCAAATCCCTTGGCTTAGCATGTATCCAGCATTGCAGCTCCCACAACGGGTGCGGTTGTCAGGGGCACAGCTCAAACATGCAGAACCATCTCCAATCGTGCAGGGAAGGAACCCATGGCAGGCAACTTGATCATTAGGGCAGGTACATGTGTGAGTCTCTTCAGAAAAGCTCCCCAGGAGGCCATTTTCATTGCAGTAGAGAAAGGACTGGATGCGGTTGAGCCAATAGTTGGAAGATCTGCAATATTAAAATAATATATTTTAGCTCAAGGTGAGAAACAAACACAGTAAATACAACCTTGCATTTTTTTCTTCTTCCTTTTTTTTTTTTTTTTAATCAGAAAAAAAAAAAAAAGCTGTTTTTAGCAGCAGATTAGAGCCCTATAAACATTAAAGTCAGATGACAGCATCTGCTGTCGGATAAATACATGTCTAAATCACCTTTTAACAATGATAGAGAACTTTCCTTATAAGATCACACAACAGGAATGTTTGGTTCGCTTACTTTTTTTCTCTCTGTCTCTGTCAGGAAAGCCTATCAAAGAGCTGTTTTTCTGTAATTGTCTTCATATTAACATCTTGAAATCCTATACAGTTGAGATTTTTTTCCTCATACTATTTGCTCGGGGAGATGCTTTGTATGTATCGAAGTGTGTATGACTTTGTACCATCTCTCTGTTTTCTTTTGAAGATTTTTTCTAAGCTTGCACACTTTCTTTTTACTAGCTGTAACCATCCTGATTTATAGATAAAGAGTCACAGAATGACCAAAATTCTTACCTGGAATAGCAAATAGGACCCCGCACCTCACTAAAACAGATTCAGTCTTAATTCTCTGAATGAATTCCAACACAACAATATCCCTATGGGAAGCCACAGATGAAAATGCTGTGTTTAATTTTCATGTTCTGAGATGAAATTGAACGATCACTGATGTTGTTCTTGTCATTTTATTTCAGCTCCACTAGAAACAACAGTTAATGTCCTAAATTACACTGTGAAAACAAATACTGAAACCAATAATTTAGCCTGATAAGGTACAGTTGCTAGCAGAAAGAAAATGTGAACATAGTTATATGGACATAGTCAAGAGAAAAATTATCTCCTTTCCCTATCTGTATTTTTAAGTTGTTCTTAGTAATCCTACAAGTGCACAGCTTAAAGGACCTGTTTTGTCTGCTGCAGAGTCAGTTTTATTGTTGCCACATGAATGATGATGGTTGTACAATTCTCTTTCAATTGCACTGTTTCAGTGCAAGAGCCTCATTTACTGAATTACATTTTCTGTCATACCTGAATTTGTCTCAAGCACTGGATAGTTCAAAAATTTTAATTATTTTTTTTTCCCAACTCTAGTATAAATACTAAAAGTAAGACATATGGCATCTCAAAATCTGATTTTTGGAAACTTGAAAATAAAAAACAGTAATATTACATCATTTTATACTCTGGTGACTCTCTGTTTTTGATGTTGTAATTCTGTTTTGTTTGGGGAGTTTTTGGTTTTTTTTCTTCACCTTTTTTTCTGTTTCTTTTTATATATTGTCTATCAGTATTTTATGGAAGTATAAGTATATATAATAACATCCGTGACATGAATGCCTAAACAACTTGCTTCTCCATACTTAGCTGAAAGTCAACATTAAGGAAAAATATGTTTGCAAAGTTTATATGTTCCTTTCCTGAATAAAACTAGAACATCCATTCTACAAATAAATCCACTGTCACAATATAAATGTTACTCCAAAACTGAGTAGAACATTAAAGCTATTGCTTTCCCAGGTAGAATGGGAAGTTCCCGTGTACTTGCTTTGACAGTAATCTGAACCTACTGAGCTTGCCCTGGCATAACTACATGTTGCATAGTTTGTTGTATCTAAGAATATATTTGCATTATATATTCTGCTCAAATGAAAACTCACTGTGCCTGAGCTCCAAGGCTAAACAAAGGCAGGTGACTACATTAGTTTCTCAGCAGAGATTAGCAGCTTGGATTTTGCATTGTGCTAGTATGGAGAAGACGTTTCTATATGGCTTGGAGGTTAAACAAAGACCATTTCTACTGGCCCAGAGCTCAGGCAGAGGTATCTTTCAACTACACTCCAGCTATGAATTTTGGAGCTTGACTTCAGATACTTTTAGGCTAGATTTCTGAATAGTACTTTATTGAGGTATACTGGGTGTCAGTGGCAAGGTTTTGGCAGTGGAGAAGGGGGAGTGAGGGCAGCCTCTGTGAGAAGAGATCAGGGGCTGCCTTGGGCCAGACACAAAAGTTCCAGCCAGCTTCACAACAGCCCCACTGTAGCCGCAGCTGAGTCTGTCAGTGAAGATGCTGGCACCTCTGAGAAAACACATTTAAGAAAGGGCAAAACGCTTCCTACCAGACTGAGGTAGAAAAGTGTGATAAAGGAGGGGGAGGAGGAGCTCAAGGTGCTGGAGTAGATTCCCCTCCAACCTGTGCAGAAGACCGCATGGCAGAGTGGGTCTACCCTAAAGAGCTGCAGCCTGTGGGAAGGACCTACACTAGAGCAGGAGCAAAGTGTGAGTGGAAGGAGTGGCAGAGAGGAGATGTGATAGACTGATTGTAGCCCCTTGCTCACCATCCTCCATCACTGCCTGGGGCAGGAGGAGGTAGAGGAGTGGGGAGTGAAGGAGTGGAGTAGAGCCAGGGAAAATGGGGGTGGGGGGAGATGTGTGTTTTACTTGTTGTTCTTGTTGTTGTTTCCTGCTATTTAAATCTCTTTCACTTGGCAGTAAATTAAATTAATTTTCCCCAAGTTGGGTCTGTGACTGTAATGGGTAAGTGATCTCCCTGTTCTCATGAGCTTATTCATTTGATTTTTCTGCTGCCTCCTGTTGAAGAGGGACAGTGAGAGAGCAGCTGGGTGAGCATCTTGCACCCAGTCAAGATCAAGCCACCACACAGGGAAAGGGAGATAATTTGCAGCTTTAAGAGGATCTTTAAGATTTAAGCTGTTATGTTTCATCTACCCTTTCTTCCTCTTAGATGTATTGTATAGGATTACAGTTTATTATAATACATTACTACTTACTATTCTACTTATTATTTGTCATTGAAATAGTTCAAAGAATGTACTTCGTGGTAGTTTTCAGTACAAACAACAAATATCACTGCTAGTGTTCTGCAGAGAAAACAAACAAACAAAAACAGGAAGAATATGAGGCTTCCACACTACTTAAAGTCAGATACTGTCTACTCTTATATAAGTATTAATTGACTCTGGAAAATATGTTCTGTATCAAAAGTGTATACTAAAAAGAGTATATAATGCACGTATGTATAATACAGGTATGTGAGAAGTTTTGGGATGTGCTTGTCCACAGTTTGCTAGGAAACTGAGTAAGTAACTAAGAGGCATTGAGTAAATATGTCCAGTTTGTCCTATCCTGGCTGTTCAGCCCTCATTTTGATATAAAAGACTCACGGGGGGGGGGGGGGGGGGGGGGGGGGGGGGGCGAATAAAGGTAAAGGAGAATGTCTCCTGTGGATACATCTGGGAATGTTATATTGGACAAGTATCTGGAACGCAGGGTGAGCCAGACAGAAAGAGAAAGAAAGTCTGCAGAATTATTGCAGATTGCCAAAGAAGGGAGTTCAGAGAGCAGGGAAGAAATTCTCTTGGTGCACAGAGGTGATGGCAGGAGGGAGACCTAATGAGAAACACTGTTGGAAGAGGATTTTCAGTTGCTGGATTAAGGTTATTTAAGTTAATAAAATTAATTGACTGGTGAAGGTTGATTTCACTTGGGTAGTTTACATCTCCAGCCACAGTCTTTAGATTTTTTTTCCTTAGTAATGATATAATCTATTGTTTCTGTTATTATGACAAGCAAAATCCTTAATGACACTTTTTTGTTCTTTTTATTTTTAAAAAGCATGCCTTTCTTCTTTTTCTGTTAAAGGATAGAAGAAGCAGTCTAAAAACCTGCATAAAATTACATAGCTGAACAATTAAGCATGTAAGATTCCTTTCTAAAATTTAGTTATCAATGCATAACTTAATATTTAGCTTTTTAAAACAATTGTATCTTTTATCAAGAGCAACAAGAACTTTGAGGGAGGATTTACTTTTTTTTCTTATTCCAAATAAAGTTGAAAAGTGCAACTTTCTAGCACTTTTAACCCAATTTTGATTTTGTTTACCTTGTTTTAACCAGGCAGATTTTCTACTTGTAATTGTTTGTCTTCAATCAGTTTACAAGCATAAATTCATTTTAGAAAAGTTAGGATTGACTGCCTTACCTGACTGATTTTTGTTATATTTTGTTTTGTTTTAATTTGTCATTAAGTAATAATATTAATCTTTTCTACGTTTATTGCTTTTATTCAGGTAAATTAAACAAATTTAAGTGAACGTAAACAAAATATCAGCATCATCTAGTTTACTTGAACCACTTGTCATTAATTAGATAAATTCACATTGGAATGTCATTCTGAAAGCTTTCTTTTTCTCCTAGAAATAAAAGATCATTTAAGCTTATGGGATCATTTAAGCTTTTGGACCCTTCAAGTCAAGGGGAAAGGCTTAGGCAGAAGCAAATGCCTTTCAAGGGTCAACAGCTGAGTGTAAATCTCATACAGTTATATAGGCAGGGCTTAGGCTGTTTGGAACCACTGGATCCTCTTTGAGGATGGAGGAAGAGACAGTCAAATAAAAAACAGTGACATCTGCAGCAGATATGCTGGCCATGTGAGAAGGACTTAAGTGATGTTAGCTTTGGGATGGAGTCCAAATGGTGACTAGGGGAAAAGAAAAAAAAAAGTGTTTAGGGAAAAACATGCCCACAAGAAAGTGGTACAACTAGCAGCCTATTTCAAATGCCTGGACACACATGAAAAAAGCAGGATAGAGACAGGGGCTATACTATGATTCTATGATTCTAATGCTATGAGTTTATTGGGACTACACAGATGTAGTGGGGTTAGCTTGAGCTGTTCTGATGAATGAACAAAGACCCTTTAGGGAGAATGAGTGGGTGGAGATGGGTAGTTGCACTCCACATGAAGGAGTATTTTGTACTAAAACTTTGCTGTTGAGTGAGCAATGAACTAATAAGGATGTTAAGGTCTGGGAACAGAGAAGACAACAATAGTGATACTGTGGTCAGCATCTGCTAGAGACCCGAAGACAAAAAAGAGGAAATGGATGAATTCTTCCCTAAACAGCTGGAGGAAGTAACATGCCCTGATCTTCATGGCAGACTTCAACCATCCCAGCATCAATGCTGTTCATGAGGCATCGTGACAGGACATAAATACAGGAGATTAATGAAATGCATTGAGGATACATTTTTGATGCAGGTGCTGAAGGAGCTGAATAGGGGAGATTCTCTGCTGTAGCTGCTACTTGCAAATAGGGAAGAACTGGTTGAGAATGTGAAAGCTCATGGAAGCCTTGGCTACACTGGTCTCATAATGGTCAAATACAAAATGCTGATGTTAGAGAGGAAGTCAAGTATTACAATAGTTATCCTGATCATCAGGACAGCAGTCTTTAGCTTGTTTAGCAAATTAGTATGTTGAGTCCCAGGTGAGGCTGCCCTAAAAGGTTAATCAGACCAGGAGATGTATTTGGTCTGCAAGAATTATATTATAGCACAGAAGTCCATTTGAATGTGCAGGTTGATGAGCAGAAACAGCAGGGCTGAGCAGGTCTGGGCTGAGATACCAAGAAGTCTACTTAAGTTGAAAAATATAATATGCTACTTTCAAAAGAAATGTGGCCAGCAGGGTGAGGGAGGAGATTCTCCCCCTCTACTCTGCCATATAGTGGGTTTACATGGCAAGGTTTTGGTAGCAGGGGGCTGTAGGGGTGGCTTCTGCGAGAAGAATCCAGAAGCTGCCCCATGTTAGATAAGGGGCCTGCTACTGGCCAGAGTTGAGCCAATAAGCAATGTTGTTTGCACCTCTGTGAGAACAGATTTAAGGGGGGGGGGGGGGGGGGAGGAAGTAAAAAAAATACCTGTTGCAGAACAGCAGCTGGGAGAGAGAAGAGTGAGAAACAGCCTTGCAGACACCAAGGTTAGTAAAGACGTGGAAGAGGGTGGATGGGGGGGTTAAGGTGTTTTTGGTTTCTTTCCTTTGTTTCTCACTTCTCTAGCTTGCTAGTAATAGGCAATAAATTTTACTCTCTCCCTACTCTGAGTATGTTTTGCCTGTGACATCAGCTGTTAAGTGATCTCCCCATCCTTACCTCAAACCTTGAGCCCTTTGCATTGTATTTTCTCTCCCTTTCCCTTTGAGGAGTGGGAGTGAGAGAGCAGCTGTGGTGGAGCTTATCTGCCTACCTGAGTAAAACTACCACATGCCTTTATGAGGCCCCATGTGGAATACTGCATCCAACTTTATGGCCAGAGCACAAGAGAGACGTGGACCTATCAGAGAAGATCCAAACAAGGGCCACAAAAATTTTCATAGTACTGGAGAACCTCTCCTAAGAAGAAAGGCTGAGAGAGCTGGGGTTGTTTAGCCTGGAGGAGAGAAGGCTCCAGGGAGACCTTATGGTAGCCTTTCAATACTGAAAGGGGGCTTATAAGAAAGATGGAGAGAGACTTTTTACAAGGGCATGTAGTGATAGGACAAGAAGCCATTGTTTTATGCTGAAAGAGGATAGGTTAATATTAGTTGTAAGAAATAAATTCTTCATTCAGGATGGTGAGGCACTGGAAGAGACTGCCTGGAGAAGCTGTGGATGCCCCATCCCTGGAGGTGTTTAAGGACAGGTTGGACGGGCCTTTGGGCAACCTGGTCTGGTGGGAGTTGTCCCTACCAATGTCAGTTGGGTTGGGGACTATAAGATCTTTAAGGTACCTTCCAATCAAACCATTCTATGATTCTCTCTCTATGTATTATTTATTAATATTATTATTATATTTTCCTATGAACTCTACCTTCTACAGCTTTGAGATTTAAGGTGCTGCCTTTCTTCAATGCCTATAGCCAAAAGACGTAGATTGAGTCTCTAATACTTAAGGACAAAAAGAGCTTGTCTTCCTGAGTGATATATAAACCCCTGGTATTTCCTGTCCAAATAGAAAATTTTGCTGCCTCTCTAAGCTCATTATAAAAGTCCAATCTATGCTAACACCAGAATTTGAGGACCATTGAGCTGTTGAATATCCTCCACAAGGATCTCAGCCACAGGTTGACTGAAAATTTTACACAAATGACTGACTACAAGTCAGTAATTACATCTATATTACACCAGATAGTTCTGAAAACATAATTAAAATAAACAACTCTTCAAGAAAAATCAAAAGACATCTACTAGATATCTTTCAGGACTTTAATGGGATCCATTTTTCTTGCTCAGATCTTGCCATGACCTCCAGACAAAAGTATAGTGTGGGAATATTTTTTGAAGCTTGGTTCATCTAGCATGAGACAAACAAAATCTCACTTTCTTCTAGATTATTATTTTCTTCACCTAAGATTCAACTAGTATCAGTTATTACTTGATGTCATTCATTAGATTTCCATTTTCTAGTACATGAGATCTAATTATTCTTTATTTTTCTAAGTTAGGTGACTGAGCTTGTTCTTGTTTATCTAGATACACTATGAAATCTTGAGTGTACCACTTCTAATTCATCTGGGTCAGGGCAGTCCCAGACAGGAGTACAAACTGGGAGAACTCATTGAATGCAGAGAAGGATGTGGGGGTTTTGGTGGACAAAAAGCTTGACATGAGCCAACAGTGAGCGATTGCAGTCCAGAAGGCCAAATGCATCCTGGGCTGCATCAACAGAGGAGTAGCCAGCACTGGAGGGAGGGGATTGTCCCCCTCTGCTCTGCTGTTGTGAGGCCCCACTTGCAGTACTGCATCCAGGTCTGAAGCCCCCAGAACAAGAAGGATGTGGATCTGTTAGAACAGGTCCAGAGGAGGGCCACAAAGATGATCAAGGGGCTGGAGCACCTATCCTATGAAGAGAGGGTGAGAGAGTTGGGGATGTTCAGCTTGAAGAAGAGAAGGCTCCAGGGAGACCTTGTTGCAACTTTTCAATACTTCAGGGGGCTTATAAAAAAGATGGAGAGGAAGTTTTTTTGTTTGTTTGTTTGTTTGTTTGTTTTTTTTTTTTTTTTTTTTTTTTTTGCTTGGTCAGGTGATAGGACAAAGGGGACAAAGGGGAATGGTTTTAAACTAAAAGAGGGGAGATTTAGATTAGAGGTTAGGAGGAAATTCTTCACTCAGAAGATGGTGAAGAATTGGAACAGGCTGCCCAGAGAAGCTGTGGATGTTCCATCCCTGGAGGTGTTCAAGACTAGGTTGGACGAAGCCCTGGGCAACCTGTTCTAGTGTGTGGCATCCCTGCCTGTGGCAGGGGGTTGGAACTCAATGATTTTTAAGGTGCCTTGCAACCCAAGCCATTTTCTGATTCTATGATTCTATGACTAAATTCTCAGTACATCCCTTCATTCATTACGACATCATTCTGTATACATTGCCTGTGTACAGAACCTTCAATCAGTTCTATTTAATCTGTTATATTCTCCTTCTGTTAATGGGTGTCTAGTGACTAAGAGGCTACTTATCTTGAGCAGTTGCTACTTACTTATTAATTAATTAAGAAATAAAGACGATAAGTATTTGGGGGAAAGTTGAAAGGGCTCTCTAATTATCCTTTCAATAAGATTATAAGCAATATTATTTCATCTGGAAAATTACATTTACTAGCCTAATGTGTTTGTTTTTGCAGACATTGAGCTGTAGAACTTTTGTATTACAAACCTAGTGAAAAAGAAAAAAAAAATCTTATTTACTTCAATGAGATTTGAAACAAAACGTGTTGCTTGAAATATCTGTGCTTTCAAGAACATATAGTGTTATGTGATATGCGATTATCAAAAACAATTTTAATGAATAGTATACTTGATATCATAATCTTACTTTTGAATTAAAGTAATATTTAATTTAGAGAAATAATTATAGTATAAAACACCTTTTATCAAATTATTCAATGCTCCCCCAAAATTCCTCCACATTTTTCTGTAACTTTTTTGTTGATTAATATAGAGTCATGGAAATTAACCTTTCAAAAACCAACAAAAAGTTACAAAAGAAGTGCATAGTCCAGGCCGGAATTTCTATGTAAACATAAATATCATTGATTTTCCTGTTACCTGAATACCTGTTGTCTTACTAGGAAATAGACCATCAATCCTCTGCTTACTCAGAGTAGGTCACTGAGCCAGATAACTCATACAAAACACATACAACTATAAACCACATACATGTACCCTTTAGTTAAAACCCATCAACTGCCCTTCCACTTTGACTGCAAAGAATTTGTAGTCACCTGAACCACATATCTCATTTGTGGACAAACATTTATATTCAACCCTATTTAATTAATATATTTAGTTGTGTGTGACTGTATTCCAGAAACCTTTCACATGTCTTAAAATTTAGTGGGAAATAGATTTCTAATTATTTATAGTTTAATAACAGGTCCAGCCAATTGAAAGTGTTAATCCTACCTTCTCACATTTAACCCTTTTCCTACTATATCAGAAGAAAATCAAGCTGTTGCTGGATGACCAGTACCTTTTGTGGGTGAACCTTCTGTTGCACAGAATGAACTAAGCAGTTGGCTACCATGCTTTCAGCTAGAATATTTACAAAGCAAATAAAGCCTGCCATATAATCCCACATTTACACAAGCATGGCAAAAAATAGCAATCTTAAGTGGTTTTGTAGATGAAATAATTCTGTGAGAGATGCACTGCATTACCTCTTTATGAAGTGCTTTCTAATTTTTAATTCTAATATGTCTTTAATATATATATATGGCTATGCAATAACTTTACATTAAAAAAAAAAATCTTTGAACAATAGCAGTTGCAAGTTGAAATCCAAAACTTATGCTTACTCTTGTTCAATACACTGTAATATTAAACATAAGAACAAAGCAGTATGGTCACCTTACATAATAGCTATGGCAAGTATTTAATCATGATATGACACTTTTACCTCCCTCTCTGCCTCACTAAGTGCTTAACATCTGTTGTACATCAGATGGTTCAGTAGCAGATGATGAGTACTCAGTGAGGCAGATGCTAAGTAAAAAAATGAAGACAATTTAACTGGAAGTGTATAGGCAGTAAAATACCCATTACCTATTTTTCCCTCTTTTGGAGGTTGAGTCCAGTATAAATCTGTAAGACAGGAACATCAACAGCAAATGCACTTATAAGCCTCTTTAAAACATTCTACTCTTGATCTTGTGGGATCACCTCTTGGAAAGGACAAATAAGAATCCAAGTACTTAGTTCCTCTGCTGTGATTCTTAACAGGAACATTAATTTTTACTAAATTTGATAATGGTCTTTATGTGAATGCACTTTTCTTCTGGGAATCACCATAAAACTACTATCCTGACAGTCACCAGAAGGCTAGTGAATGATTGATTAGAAGACTGAATGTGTTTAGTTTGTTCAGCCTTACAAAATTAAAGTAGTACTATAAACACTGCTCCAATAAACACGCCGGAAATTATTTGACTATGGCTGATGTTACAGGTATGTCAGTGATACTCTCAATGACAGCTTCAAATCCTAGTCTAAATGATGATAAATGGGAGCAATGCAGCTGTTCTGAGTTCACACCTTGTAATTACACAGCTGGCTCTGCCTGAGCCAGATGTTTTAAAGCTCTTCTAAAGATCTGCACTAGCTACATGGCCTATGGTGAAATTGAGGTTCTCACAAATTGCATACTCATCCCACAGCATATTGTGAGGTAGAGAAAGAGCGTGATACTTTTCTGAATGTATATAAATGAAAAAAGAGTTTCTGGTTAGAAATTTGGTAAAATCCTATGCTACTGTTCACAGAAAGCATATTAATTATGTGTGAAAATTATATAGAAATATCATTATCATATGCTAAAATTGCCTTCAGCAAGAGGATGTGGGAACTAAAAGGTAGTTTGGTTTGAGACCTGTGTATGATACCTACGCTACAGGAAAGGGACTGGAAGAACAAGGAGGCTGATTCTGTTGCTAGGATTAATAATAACCTATACTGAATCTACACTGACTCAGTGAAGTCAAATACTGTCTTCTCCCTTCTTAATCACATCTAAGAATAATCTTTGCAGAACCCCAGTTCTTGTATCATTCTTCTGCAGCTCTTGCCACAGCAATGAGTGGTACTCTATATTTTAAAACGAATAATGCATGTTTAATTTAAATCCCAGATTGTCTTAATTCTAAAAAAGCAGAATTAAACCCCTGTACTAAAAGACATAGATATCTAACACCTTGTGGGAAAAAAAAAGGAAAAAAGAACTGCCAAGAGTTACTTTATATTTCATACGAAAAATATTTTGACACTGAAAAGATATTTGTCATTCTTTAGATTTAGTTCATTGAGATAAGTCCGACATGGGGCAGCTGCTAGCTAAACTCTCACAACAGGTTGTTGTTGTTGTTGTTGTTGTTTTTTTCTTAAGAATTAACTCCTGACATTGTTTTATTGATTAAACAAAGCCACATACAATTTGAAGATCTTCTCAAAGTTCTTGAAATCCTCATTCTAGGAAATAAAGCTTTTAACAATGAATCTTTAATGTTTTTTGTTTGTTTTCTTCTTAACAAAATGTTGGTTGTGGTAACACAGCTAGAGCAACTTAGAGTTTTATCTCTGAGTAAGTATGTACCTGCAGTTATTTAACTTGTTAAAGGTATTTAGGGCTTTTTAATTTTCCTGGATATAAAGATCATATTCTGCTCAATTTTTCAGAGGATCTTTCCAGTTAGCATGTTAGGATTACACAAATCTGTAGTTTTAACTACACTAATGTTGCACTTCCTTTATTATTGTAGCAAAGATTTTCTAATCTTTAGCACTTTCCCCCCAACAAAGAATAGTCATATAGATAGCATTTTAAGATAACATACCCACTCTTTTTTGACAAAGCTATAAGTTATAGTGAAATCAGAATCAAACTGCTTTGTAATAACAGTTACTTATTTTAAAAGCTTCAAATCAGAGACAAGCTTTGAAAGCTTTTATTACATAATGATCCATAGCTTGTAAATAATAATCCATAGCAGGGACAAAGGAAATGCCAGTCAAATTATTAATCATGTTAATTAAAAAAAAAAAAAAAAAAAAAGGAAAGAAAAAAAAAGTTAATGTGCACAAGAGGAACAAGGAAGTTACAAAAATAACAATAATGCAAATGATATGACATCATATCTGTTTCTTAAAGCCACTCATCTGATACATATCTATGTACATGTACTTGTTTTTCTAGTATTAGATGAGTATAAAATTCATCTTGGGCAACAGATTATCCATTAATTCTGCAAGGTTTTACATGGGCTTTTCTACATGTATATTAAAGTGCAATTGTGAAGAAAAAATATGAAAGTAGGAGCTTATCTAGACATTTTAATTATTTGTCCATTTGATATGCATCTTTAAGACATTAGAAAAATAGCTAGGAATCTTATATTGACCTATTGATTTGACAACAAAAAGAATATCCCTCTGCAGAGATGAATGCTTACATCTTGAAATCAGCATGATTAGTGTAGCCCTGCACCATTGCTGCCTTTCCCCCACAGCTTCATGTTAATGTTGGTTGAGCAATGACAGCTCTTTGTTCTGTGTTCAACTGTCCATAAGATAGATAAAGCATCAGTGTTCAAGAAATGATTGGACAATGTTCTTAGATAAACAGTTTATCTCATAGGTTTCTCCGTATAGAATCAAGAGTTGGAATTAATGATCCTCATAGATCCCTTCCAAATCAATATATTCTATGATTCTATGATTTTGTTTTACAAATCATGGTTTTCCTACAAGAAAGCAGGAGAAGGACTCTTTATCAGGGAGTGTATGTTTGGACATGGAGTAATGGCTTTAAACTCAAAGAGGGTAGATTTGGATTAGACATAAGGAAGAAATTCTTTACTATGAGGGTAGTGAGGCATTGGAACAGGTTGCCCAGAGAAGCTGTGGATACACCATCCCTGGATATGTACAAGGCCAAGCTGGGATGGGGCTTTGAGAAACCTGATCTAGTGGAAGGTGCCCCTGTTCATGTCAGAGTGGGTGGAATTAGATGATCTTTAAGGTCCCTTCCAACCCAAACCATTCTACAAGTCTATGGTCAGATCAATCTGTTTTGTCCACAGTTTTCTTTGCTGCATCAGCATGTTATCTGTTCAATAAAATCACAGATGTTAGATTAATACCCTCCACCTGTGAAGAATGTATGAAGGGTAATCAGTTATAAATCATAATCTGAAGTTACAACCTTTGATACAAAGAAATAACATATTAGTTCTACTAAACTGTTTATGTTTCTAGATATTCAAACTCATTTTGATGAATTGCTCTCTCCTCATTATTATGTTTATACTTACCATAATATCAAAGGGGAGAAAGAAAATCTCCCCATGCAGAAGAGCTTCATAGAATCATTTTTGTTTCTGTTTAGTGAAACTAGCATGCTGCTCCCAGAAGGGACACAGAACTCCAGAGAAACCATGTGTACTACATGTTTATGTAAAATTGTTAAATAGTTCTGTTAAATGGGGTTTCTGATATGGAATTATACTGAAATGCAAGCAGCGGTCTTATTTCTGGAAAGTTACCTGAAGGGAGATTAATGTACAAGCTGCAAAAAAAAGTGCAGTGCTGTCCTCAGTTATTACAGAATGAAATGCCATGTAGAGCAATTTGCTGTCCTTTGCTTGATGTATTTGGATGTAATCTTGAAACTCATATGTAAAGTAAATGGCTGATTTCTATTTATTTTTTCTTAACCTGTACAAAATTGTACAACACCTGTAGTATCTTTGCACTTTTAACTACTTAATATCAGGAAGGACTGTTAAACATTAAGATTGTGAATCAGGTTATGAGACAAAGAATTCCACAATGATAGTTTTTAAACATGTAATTAGTAGGATAATAGCTGTACCAAGATATCTCAAAAAGGATTCTGTCTATTCTCAACACCTTGCAAATATTATTGTACTCTGTATTGTGTTTATAATGAAAGTGACTTCGGAACAAGCATGAGACATTATCAGTATAGAAAGTGCCAATCTTTCTTAAGAGACTTTGTATTGAAGAATTTTTAACCTAAGTGGCACAACAGATGAAAAGAAAAAGAACTGGGATGTCAGATGTGCTCACATAGGTTTTAGAGATATAGTGAGGGGATGACGAGAACTTGAGGTGCATAACTGCAGAGCAACTAGCTGAAGTGTGAGTCTGGAGCTTTAATATTCCCTCTGCCCGGCAGAAGATTTCTTACTGTGCGCAGTGAATACCACTGAATAACAAGGAATAGCCACAAAAATAGCCCTAATGTCCTGAGGCACAAATATCACCCTTTTATTTTTTTGTTTCTTCTGTTTATTCAATACACAATCTGTCTACGTGGGTTTCCAGGTCTCTTTTATTTGCATTTTGGTGGATAAAGTGACTGCACATTCATATCAAAGAGGCATTTACAGGTGCTGAGAAAATTTAGTTGGATCCTTTTCAGCCTGCTTAGTATGGCACTTTCCTTCAATGCATTAATGCCTTTTCACCTGTCTGTAGCTGTTACCATTTTGTGGTACTTTTGTTTGTCAGCAAAGGCAAGCAGATTTGTCAATGGGAAATTAAACAAGGCTCTAACACAAACGCTCTCACCTTGATGAGTAATTACAATCTATGCTGGCAAAAGGACAGAAAAGCCCAAATCTACACAGAATCCAGTGTTTTTCACAAGGCTGATAACAACTGGAATTGACATTATCAGGAAGTTAAAGAAAAATAGACCCTGCTCAAATTTTGCCTAATTGGTTGTTTTTTGAAGTTAACTGTATGCAGCCAAACATTCATAGGAAGACATGTATGTAATATAACTAGTAAAAATTAATCTTAGTTTTATATCTGCCAGGAGTTTTATGATCAGTGCAGCTTGCTGCAATACAGTTGTCAAGCATTACTATTACCTGAATGCTTATTACTTTTTGATCTACTTACCTCACTGCGGACTCATTCAAAAAATGAAGGCATTGATGAAAAGACTACCTTTAACTTCAGGGCACCCATGATCAACCACTGACATATGTTTAATACTAGCCCTGTGAGAAACTGTGTGTCTGACTAGAGACTGAAACTTAGTGACATAATTTTAAAAGTATATAAAGATACTACCTGTACTTACAAACAGGACATTGCAAATTATCCTTATTTATTCAAATGTAACTGGACTGAATTCTTTTAATACTACCTAGCAGCTTCGACTGTCTGTTTTTAGTTTCTATGGAAACCATTACAAATCTCTTTCACAATATTTCAAATCTGAATTGCTACATGAACTACCTCTCCACATATGGGTACTTAAGCTCTTAATTAAAATTACTACACCTTTAGCTCCACAAAAAAAAAAAAAAAAAAAAAAAAAAAAAAAAAAGGAGTTGGTGGGTGCTGTACGACCATTTAATTTCCCTGGATAAGATGACTGAGATGGATGAGAAAAATTGAAACTTTGAAGTGCTATGGCATAATCTGCAGTCTATTCTAAGATAACCTAAAGGTTGAGGATTGCAACAATTATTTCATTACGTCCACATGAAGACAATATTAGGGCAAAGGTAACCATTAGAAAAAGAGGAGGGAATGTTTATTCATCTCCATTGTCCCGGGAGAAAGTCTTGCTTACTTGCCCTAGGGTTGTTATTTTTGGTACAGGTTGATCTGCAATTTGGTTGATTTTTCTTTTTCCTACTGATTCTACTTAAAATTTCCTACTGAGTTTGAGCATGGCTGTCAAGCAGGCTGTTTTATAGATACTTCCAATTTTGAACTTTTTAATATGGTATCCATTTTGTGGTTTTTGTTTGTTTGTTTGTTTTACAATATGCACTGTGATAAAAAAGACTATTCTTTGTTACCCAATTTGTATTTAGCTTATGCTGTTAAGCACGTAAAACATAAGCTCACTAGAATGAGTTCAAAAGCAAAGACTGTAATGCCAATACTCAATCTCTCACCCCCACCCTTAATAAGGTACTTACTCTTCAAGTAATCCTACAGTCAAGTATAATTCTCAAGTACATGAAGAGAAAGCAAAAAACCAGAAGACTGACTGAATCCTGTCAGTATGCTTGGGTAGCTGATCCCCATGCCCTTTGCTAAAGCACGAATCATAACTTAAAGTCAGGGAATTACAGTTCAGGAACAGAAATACCAAACTTCAGATAAAACGGAATCAATGTGAAGAACAGAGGACAAAAAAAGAAAAAGGCATCTATAAAAGCTTAGCTTTAACAGTGTTGTATCAAAAAGAAATATGATCTTTTATCAGCTCTCATACTGTTCTTTGGAAAATTGCTATCTTTTTAATACTGGAAAGCATTTTTTTGTTTTCTTTTCTTTTTCTGTTTCTTTTTTTTTTTTAACATACGATTCATTTGTAATATAGAGTTACAATACCTTACATAAATATACTGTTAGTTATGACCAGTTTATGCCTAACAATGACCTGGGTTTCCTCTTAATATCAGTGGGCTATTAATTGCTAATAAACAAAATATTGTTCATAAGCTGCTTTTTTTTTTTTTTTTTTTTTTTTTAGAGAAACATTGAAAATATTGAGGAATATCTATATTACTTACATTGCGCTAAGAAATACCTTATTCTAGTTCTACACCTAGTCCAAATACGAATGAGCTTCCTTTCCTCAGGGGAGGGTGGAAGCAGTATGTTGTTCTTGTGTCAGGTAGAAGGGGCTGGATTTTTATCCATCAGAAATGTATATAAATCCAAAATGATTGATGGATAAGACTTTCTGCCCCCAAAGTATAGTCTACCAAGGACATAAAAGTACCTCTAAGGATCACACGAGGCCACATCACAATGAACTCAGACCTACCACTGTGTTACAATTTGTTTCACATTTTCTTTCCTTATGAACTATCAACATTGCAACAACGACAAAATAAAATAAATAATCTGAAAGTTGGAAATGAGAACATATAGGAGTGCCCCTAGACCTAGGATTTCCCTGTATTGAATGCATGCACTGGGAGTCATCTTTTGTTTGTCTTCCTGCAACTAGTTCTTTATTCATTTGCACTGCAAAAGGCTCATGAATGGTTCATATCTCACTGTTTTCAAATTTCATACCATTTTAGTATTAGTTGAGTAACGCTGGATGTATCAGTCATCTGTAAAGTAATTTTTCAGAACATTTGAAACAATAGTATTTGAGCTTTTCTTTAGAAATATGCAGCTTCCCTACTTAGGATCCACTATAATAGAAATGATTTGTGAAAATGTTGTTTGAGATGCTACTCAAGATTTTCCTGTTTTGCAACCAGAGCTGTGCAGGCTCTGAGCAGTGAAGCTAATTTAGTGCATGAGCAGCAACTGTAGTGTTCACAATGACAACAACTCCCAAATACTTTTTAGATGAGCGTGCATACTAAATTTACAGGCTAAGAAAGTCCTCTCCAATTAAAAATAGATTGTCCTTAATATAATCTAAAAATGCAAACTACAGTATCTGTGCTATTTCCTTTGGCAAGATATTTTTCTCTTTTGTAGCAAATTTACCTCAACTGTTTCTGCTTTATTGTCCTGATAAGATAGAAAATTCCATTTCCTGCCATCTGTTGTTAAATTTCCAATTTTCTACAATATCTGTATGTATGTGTAGTATTTTTTTTGTTTGTTACTTTAGAGAACTTACTATAGATAAGCAAAATAATTGTCCCATTTTTCACTTAAAAAACCCTATCCTGATGTTTTGATTAAGGGAAAAAAAAAAAAAAAAAAAAAAAAAAGTAGAGGCAATGTAGGCCTACTGAAAAGTAGAGGCACAATGTAGGCCTACTGATGAATGCGGTGGGTACTCTGGTGACAGGAGATACAGAGAAGGCAGAGTTACTGAATGCCTTCTTTGTCTATAATGCTGGAGGCTGTCCCCATGAGCCCTGTGCCCCAGAGGAAGGTGGGGTAAAGGAGGAGTTTGCCTCAGTTGATGAGGACTGGGTTAAGGACTGATTAAGCAAGCTAGACATCCGTAAGTCCTGATGGGATGCACCCACAGATAGGTCCTGATGGGATGTACCCGCGGATGCTGATGGAGCTGGTGGAAGTCATTGCTATGCCGCTATCATCTTTGGTAAGTCATTGGGAAGGGGAGAGGTGCCCAAGTACTGGAGGAAAGGAAATGTCACTCCAGTCTTCAAAAAGGGCAAGAAGGAGTATCTGGGTAACTATAGACTGGTCAGCCTCATCACCCTGGAAAAGTGATGGAATAACTTATCCTTGGTGTTGTCTCTAGGCATATCAAGGATAACAGTGTCATTAGGGGCAGTCAGCATGGCTTCACCAAAGGCAAGTCATGTTTGACCAACCTGATAGCCTTTTATGAAGACATAACCAGGTGGACAGATGATGGTAAAGCTGTGGACGTGGTCTGGCTTGATTTCAGTAAAGCATTTAACACCGTCTCCCACAGCATCCTCATAGCTAAACTGAGGAAGTGTGGTCTGAGGTAGTGAGGTGGACTGTGAACTGGCTGAAAGGAAGAAGGCAGAGAGTTGTGGTCAATGGAACAGAGTCTAGTTGGAGGCTTGTATCTAGTGGAGTCCCTCAAGGATCGGTGCTGGGACCAGTATTATTCAATATATTCATCAGTGACTTAGATGAGGGAATGGAGTGCACTGTCAGCAAGTTTGCTGATGGCACTAAACTGGGAGGAGTGGCTGACACACCAGAAGGCTGTGCATCCAGCGAGACCTAGACAGGCTGGAGAGTTGGGCAGGAAGAAATTTAATGAAATATAACAAGGGCAAGTGTAGAGTCCTGCACTGGGGCAAGAACAGCTCCAGGCACCAGTATAAGTTGGGGACTGGCCTGTTGGAGAACAGCATAGGGGAAAGGGACCTGGGGGACCTGGTGGACAGCAAGGGGGCCATGAGCCAGCACCGTACCCTTGTAGCCAAGAAAGCCAATGGCATCCTTGGGAGAATCAGAAGGGGTGTGGGGCAAAGGGTGCAAGCTGGAACATAAGAGGTTCCACTTAAATTTGAGAAACTTTTTCACAGTGAGGATGACAGAACACTGAAACAGGCTGCCCAGGGGGTTGTAGAGTCTCCTTCTCTTGGGACATTTAAAACCTGCCTGGATGCGTTCCTGTGTGACCTGATCTAGGTGTTCCTGCTCTGGCAGGGGGATTGGACTAGATGATCTTTCAAGGTCCCTTCCAATCCCTGACATTCTGTGATTCTGTGATCTGTCTCCTCAAAAGTACAGTCTCTTTCTTTTGAGATGTTTGGTTTTTATTCAACTTGAAAGCACTCCATTGCATTCAGTATTAACTGGCTATGTCTCTTTCCAATGGACCGTTCCTTTAAACATCCAAGAATCTATAGAGAAAAAAAGTAATACTGGTCACTGATTCACTGAAGCATTGTTATAGTTACTATGATCCCTTGTGGAGTTATGTTTACTGTTTCTGTTTTCTTCTGTTCAAAAATCTCCACATAAATGCTTGTTAAAATCAAATTTGCTTGATGCTCTTTGGATGCTGGAAGAGATAATACAAAAATCTCTCTAAGAGAATGATATTGATAATTAACAGAAAGCTTAAAGGAGAAGGTGGAAACAGTAAACAGATGTCCTACATCATAAATAAATTTAAAAGGAGAGAGTTTTAGAAAAAAAAAAAAAAAAAAAAAGTCATATATAGAGATAGGAAACTTCTCAAACATGCAGGCACAAAACTAGTTAGGAGATGAGATGTTAAGGATAAATCCTCACTTTTTTAAAAATTATTTTTATTTTTTTCTGGTACTTGGACTTCCAATGTTTAAATTTTCTTACTGTGGTCCTCTAAAAGAGCCAGTGTTGTTCTCTTTCATTTTCATGTTTTATATTTTTCCACTTGGTTTCTGAAGAAAGCAAGGCTAATATAACAGTATTGCCTGTCAGTTCTGTCTTCTGTTCATTATTTCTGCCAACAACTTTTAGAACTGTTCAGCTAATACCCCCCAAAAAATCACAAAAGGGCAGAAATATATATGTATATAAATCCTTAATGTTTTATGAAAACAAGAAAATAGCTCAAAGGAGTTTCTATTAAGTTGCAGTGTGAGCCCAAATATTCCATAAATTCAAACATGAATTCAAACATGTGAGTCTAATTTTTAACGAAATGGGACTCACCAGTTTCACCACTTATGAAACTATTTTTTTTCTATCATCTTTTAGGCAATAACTACTTAAAAATACAAGACTTCTGGGAGAGAAAAGGGAAAAAAAAACTAATAAAAAATAATAATAAAAAAAAAACATAAGGAGAAAAGTCTGATATATTGATGCTATATTTTTAATTCCTTCTTTTTTTTTTTTTTTTTTATCACATCTTTAACAGATCTATGAATGCTGAAGTTGGTCAGAAGCTAAAACCAGTCTCTCTGAAGTCATTAAGGAATACCAACTAATTCCTGGTTTAATATGTTTATGACAAATTAAAAATGACCAGAAGAAAATGTGATCTACATACTCCATGTCAATAACTTCTTCTTCAGCACAGTGTAGCCAGCATTCAGAATGTTCAGAAACCCATCACAACTTTGTACATCTATTTGCCATGGTATCTCAAAGAATACTGACAATCAAACTCACAGCAACAGTCAATATACTAAGTTAAAGTTTTTAAAGTGGGCATACTCTTTAAAGACATCTTTGTTTTCACATTCAGTTAAAGGTCGTTTGCTAAAGCAGCGTTTCAGGGTTTGAGCAACTGAAAAAAAAATATTTAAATGTATTTTACAAAGCATAAGGAACAAGAATATTTTTTAGCTCAAGACATAATTTGTTAATATGTGTTTACCTTTTTAATCATGATGATGTTTCTATGATGTGTAATATATTTGCATTACACCTATTTGTTAGGTAAAGAAATGTATTGCCTTTTATTATTTATATTTTTTCTAACCTGTGAAAATATTTCTTATTAGACTTCAGCTTCACCTAGCCAGATCCATCTTTGTAAGTTCTTGTGTAGCACACAAGATAGATGCTGCAGTAATATACTGCAGTAATAGATGCTGCAGTAATATACTAAAACTACCAACAACAATTTTCAGTATGTAGCTTTAGTTTAAGTACATAGTCATTGTTTGTAGCTAAAAATATACAGACACCATATTATACTTTCTTATAAATCGCTGATGAAAGTTAATATACTAAAGAAAACTACCGTTTTAGAAATACATATCATTTTCTGTATTAATTTGCTGACAGCTTAACACATCTATGTCAAATTAAATACTAGTATGGAGAATTATTATGTGAGCCATGCATATGGAAAACATACAGTTCAGAAATGTGCATATAATTCACATTATTCTTCTATTAATGAAAAAAGGCTAAAATTCTGCTAAGGAAATTTTATTTGCATAAAGGAACTTCATTTTTTTTTTCACTTGTTTAATCGATAATATTCTTTAGACCTGTGTCTTTTTGATACCTGCCAGATTTCCAGTAAATTGTTCTGCAGATTTATATAATTGATACTATAGAAATCAAACCGAATCCTTATGACAATGGAAAAATACAGTTGAAGTTATTGGGAAAAAAAAAAAAAAAAAGTTAATATGCTATCACAGTGCCTTACACTGCCTTACAAATAACAGAAAAAAAGCAATGAGTGAGAACCTAAGCAATTAAGAAAAAAAAATCTCTTCTTGTGTCTCAACCAGTCATAAAAAATAAGATACTTGAAAAAAAACTAAAGACTTAAGGACAATTTCACTTATAAAAAATAAGGTAACTTAGTCTTTATAAAGGAGAAGCTTTTATCAGCTGCTATATCCTGCACATCAGTAAATTGATACAAATCGGTATGTTTAATTTGTTGTTATTGTCAGTCACTTCCTTATTTCCAAAGCATCTTATATTATTTTATAATATTATTTTATTATATTATGGTTAATATCATAAATATGTTTTTAATTTTGAGTACACCATGATTCAGTAACAATTGATTCTTTAAAATGTCTGATAAGTAGAACGTATTCAAAGGAAGAATACGTACCATGGCTAATAGATATAAACCATAAATCAAGGGAGTAGGGGTAGACCATGACAAAAAATTGCTTGAGATTAGTGGGTATCTTCCAGCTGATGCCAGCAGCACATTAAATGCATATCTTTTGTGAGTGATATTTCACGACACATGGCAGCAATTCCATTTGTGTTTCAGCAGAATTTATATGGCTGTAAACTTCTTTTCCTGCAATTAGTGAGTGGTAACAACTTAAAGTCAAATACACTGCTTATTCAGAGTTGTCGGTATACTATCACCTCCTACTGCTCAGGGTGTTTCGGTGCTTGTGCATAGGTCCCATCATGGATGTCCTAAATGTTGGTATGATACTACCAGTATTTCAGGCACTCTGTGCCATCTCTTCAGGCTCAAGCATGAAACTGAAAGACAATGCATTTGATCCTTAGAAGTACACAGTCATTTTCTTCACAATATATTCAATGGCTTTGCAGATAAACCCTTCACCATGAAGTAAAGTAAATACCATGATGCTGGGACTCACAGCAGCAGTTTCCAGCAGCCAGCTGCCTGTAGGCCCAGGCATGCCCCCTAGATCTCCTCAGATTACCTGGGCCACACAAGTTACGAAAATATTATTTTCTTATGCTCCCATGCAGAGCCAAATATTTACATCTCTTCTGGCATTTGTGTAATGACATCAATGTATTCTGAACAACCTTACAGAGTTTTATACTCCTCATCCTCTTTGAAGGTGAATGACACTGAGGAAGACTGAGTTTCTATGCAGAATATTTCTTTTTGGTAGAACAAGGGAGCTGTTAAGATTCAAATGATTTTTTTTTAGATATTCAAAAGTGCTATACTACAATAATCTACTTTTATGAGAGTTTGGAAGATGAATATACAATAACATAATCCCCAGCTGTGCTGTTATGTGCAAAGCTATCCCATTAATCATACTCAGTTTTACTTCACAGCTTAACACTACGAAAAGTGTTACTGCCATTCAGGTGCCTTAATACTAGCAGTTGCACACCTTAACTGCATTTTGAAAGCTATCTTC
Source organism: Oxyura jamaicensis (assembly GCF_011077185.1). NCBI lineage: Eukaryota > Metazoa > Chordata > Aves > Anseriformes > Anatidae > Oxyura > Oxyura jamaicensis. The sequence continues at coordinate 13,328,219 of NC_048900.1, read as the reverse complement.
TCAAGAAATTAAGCACTCAATCTTTTCCTTTTCTCCAGTGGAAATGTTAATTCGGCACCTTCTGATGTCAACAACATATTCAGAACAGCCTAGAAATCCAGGCATGCAAATGAAACCTTACCAGTAGACCAGCTTCCACACTCAAACACAAAGTGTTAACCACATTAAAAATACGTTAAATTATTCTGTTTGCAGATTATCTGAAATGATTCAGAATCTTTAATTTTCCATCACGACACTGAGCACAAATAACAGTAAGTGGTTAACCTACATCATTACAGGGAAAAGTGTTTAGATTATCTGAGCTTCAGAAGAATGAATCCATGCCAGATTAGACTGATGTTGCCAATAAATATATACAAATGTCAGTAATGTCTATGGGAGCTTACAGACATAAGACTGCAGAGGAATAGCTCACTTTTCTGGTGTTGGTAACAATGACAATGGATATGAATTATGATCAAGCAACTGAGATTAGATCTAAAAGAAATATAAAAAAATCTCATGAAGAAAGGACATTACTGTAACTAATTACACTTTTTATCTGCTTGTTGGATACTCCAATTTTCTATTTGTGAAGGCAATGCCTCAGATCACAATCAGAAAAATGTAAAATAATGCTGATATAAGCTTTTTTTTTCTAAACCATGCAAAGTGCCACTACTCAGGGGGATTGATCTGTGATATACACTCTTAAAACAAAAGTCCTAGGAATGTTAAATTAGTATCTGGAATTCAAGATAGTCTTATAAAATTGCTGGGGGTAGATTTAAGAAACCGGTTATTTTTCAAAGATACCAGGTTTTATGCATTTTAACTTCGGTGCACAAGAAATTTCAACTTGGTAATCATGATAGAAAGTTACAGAATTTCAGTAAAGAGAGAGTCCTAGAAATATTCTCCTTAATTTATTAAATTTCTGTATCTGTATTTGTGTGAATATGAATTTGTGTGTGCAGAGTTGTATTTTTTATATCACTGAATAGGGATTACAACATGCAACCATTGCAATTTATGTTTACCATTAAGGATAGATATTTAAACAGAACAACATCAAAATCATGAAAACTTCACACACAGAGAAAGTTTAATTTCACTTCTGCACCCACTCCAAGAGTGGAAAGAATATAATGAATGCTCTTGCATATTCAGAGATGAAATAGATTTTTTTAATGTTTATAAGATATATTTACAAAATTTGGTGAGATGTATGATCACATAGACTGTGAGACCTGCAATGTCACTGATTTCAGAACTGCATGGCTCTATTCATCTGGATTTGTCTATAGTTCTACAACCAATGACTGTCAGCTATTCAGAAAAAAGAAAAAAAAGGAAGAAGAAACAGGCTCTGGAATCATTATTTGCCAAGATTCACAGGTGCCTCCTGTAGGAAACTCCTTTATAATGCTTCACTCCTCTCTATCAGGACAATAATCTCTATTCAGTACAGAGAAATTTTGCCTTTCATAAACAGAGGGTCTATTTTTATCTTTGAAGTTAATCCAACCCCAACTTGCAACAACACTTAGAAGCACAGATGTAGATATCCTGTATAAACTTCCTTTTAAATATTCATGGATGGAAACATATTCCTCTACTTCTAACATTTATAGTTGAAGATTCTGGCTTTTATGAACTTTTGCTTATGTCATAATCGATAAGTAAAATGTTTCCTCTCCAATTCTGTTGACATTGTACCTTAATATGGATATATATAGATAAGCAGCCTGCATATGCAGCAGATGATTAGCTGAAGAACTAAACTAAACTAAACTAAACTAAACTAAATAAATGAAATTAAATAAATCACTTAATGTTGAACAACCTCATACTAGTAGCAAGATTCTTCAACTGTGGACTCAACTCAGCAAGAAAGAAAATGCTACTCAACTGTTTTGCAAAGTATTGAGGGCTAAATTGATGAAACTGAAAGTCTGCCTGCTGTCTTGGGATTTGCTACATTGGTCTCTACTCAGGGCTAATTTAACTGAAGTATTGTAGAGAAACATTACGGACAACACAGTCATCAGCTTAGCTATCCATTTCACAGTACCTTGCTCACCTCTTGGATATATTTGCCAGCTCTCTCATTTATATTTATTCTGTATCTTAGCCATCGCTCCAGGAATTATCTAAACCAGTAGTGCTTTCTGAAGATAATACACTGATGAAGCAATCTACACAGATGGTAAGCTTTCAACTTACATTAAAAAAATCATCAGTTATTGTCCCCATTTTTTTTCCAAAATAAAGGCAAGTTTATCCAAAAATGTATGAACTAATATACACGCTGTTTCAAGGGCACAATGCCTGTGGTTTCTTCTAAGGTCAATTAAAGAATCTTTTAGGATTTCTACTTAACTATCAAGAAGTTTCCTAACATTGGGAAAATTAAAAACAAAACCAAAAAATGGATAAGTATAAGATAATGACCTTGATTCTGGAACCTATTAGAAATATCCCAGTTTTACATAAAGGAGGAGGGTTTTAGGATGTATAGTGAACAAGGTCTAAACAATATTAAGATAGCACTGCATGCCAGTTGAGAGAAATGATTGTTCTGCACTGGTGAGGCTTCACCTCAAGTAGTTTTTCGTGCCATGATATAAGAAAGACATAAAACTATTAGAGAGTGTCCAAAGGAGGACAACAAAGACTGTGAAGAGCCTAGAGGGCAAGCCATATGAGGAGTGGCTGAGGTCCCTTGGTTTGTTCAGCCCAGAGCAGAGCAGACTGAGGGGAGGCCTCATGGCAGCCTGCAGCTCCATCACAAGGGGAGTGAAGGGGCAAGCGCTGAGCTCTGCTCTCTGGGGACAGCAACAGGACTGGAGGGAATGGCATAGAACTGGGACAGGGGAGGGTCAGACTGGGTGTTAGGGAAAGGTTCTGCACTGAGAGGGTGGTCGGGCACTGTTACAGGCTCTCCAGTTCCAGTAGTCATAGCACAGAGCCTGCTTGAGTTCACTAAGTTTTTGGACAGCGTTCTCAGACATATTGTCTGATTTTTGGGTTTGCACTCTGTGGAAGCAGGAGTTAGATTCAAAAGGAGGACCCAGGAAACTACAGACCAGTGAGCCTCACCTCTGTGCCTGGCAAGATCATGGAAAAGATCCTCCTGGAAGCAGTGTCAAGGCACATGCTAGACCAAGAGGTGATCTGAGACAGCCAGCATGGCTTCACCAAGGGTAAATCCTGCCTGACCAGTCTGGTGGATTTCTACAATGGAGTGACTGCATCAGTTGACAAAGGAAGACCAACCAAATGTCATATACCTGGACTTCTGCAAGGCGTTTGACAAGGAGGGAGATGGATTTGATGGGTGGACCATTCAGCAGATAAGGAGTTGGCTTGAAGATCACACCTAGAGAGTGGTGGTTAATTGCTCTATGTCCAAGTGGCGGCTGGTGAGATGTGGTGTACCTCAGGAGTCTGTCTTGGGACCAGTACTGTTTCATATCTATCATTGACATAGTGGGATCGAGTGCACCCTCAGCAAGTTTGCAGATGACACCAAGCTGAGTGGTATGGTTGATACAATAGAAGGAAATAATTACATCAAAAGGGACCTGAACAAGCTGGAGAAGTGGGCCCACATGAACCTAATGAGGTTCAACATGTCCAAGTGCAAGGTGATGCACCTGGGCCAGGGAAGTCCCAGACATGAATACAGACTGGTTGAAGAACTCATTGCAAGCAGCCCTGCAGAAAAGGACTTGGGGGTGCTGGTGGGTGAAAAGCTTGACGGGAGCCAGCAGTGCACACTTGCAGCCCAGAAGACCAACCGTGTCCTGGGCTGCATCAAAAGAGGAGTGGCCAGCAGGTGGAGGGAGGTGACTGTTCCCTTCTACTCTATCCTTGTGAGGCCCCACCTGGAGTACTGCATCCATGTCTGGAGCCCCCAGCACAAGAAGGATGTGGATGTTAGAACGGGTCCAGAGGAGGGCACAAAGATGATCAAAGGGCTCTATGAAGAGAGGCTGAGAGAGCTGGGGATGTTCAGCCCGAAGAAGAGAAGGCTCCAGGGAGACCTCATTGTGACCTTTCAGTACTTAAAGGGGACTTACAAAAAAAAAAAAAAAGTGATTCTTTGCTTAATCAGAGAATGCCAGGACAAGGGGGAATGGTTTTAAATTGAAAGAGGGGAGATTTAGATTCAAAGTTAGAAGGAAATTTTTCACTCAGAGGGTGGTGAGGTACTGGAACAGGTTACCCAGAGAGGTTGTGGATGCCCCATCCCTGGAGGTGTTCGAGGCCAGGTTAGATGAGTCCCTGAGCAACCTGATCTTGTGAATGGCATCTCTGCATATGGTGGGGGTTGGAACTAGATGATTTTTGAGGTCTCTTCCAACTGAGCCATTCTATGATTTTATGACCCTTGTGAGTCTTTACCAACTTGGGAGATTCTATGATTCTATATTTTGATGATGATTAATGGTGAGAGAAATTTTAAACTGCTGATTTTTAAAAGACTATGCATTTTTAAAAGTTAATTTATTTCAAAATTTCTTACTGAATATGAAGATATATACTTGAATTTTAATTGAGGCAACAGATCCTGATACTTGTAGCACTTTTAAGTGATGAGGAGAGAGTGCACAGTGAAGTACACACTGCAGTCATTCTTGCCACATAGAAGGAGCTATTACTCTTAATAATTTGAATGATCAAGAAGCCAGAAAATAAATAAAAATTAATAATAAAACAATATTTATTTATATTTTTTTTGCTAAGACATATAGGGAATTGATATTATGATAGATATGAAAACACGTTAACAATGGGAGAGATGTTTACACTATCTGTAGAGGCTCTGGGTAGAATTCAGGTATAGAAGGATTTTAGTTCAGTTTGATTTTATTTGTGGTAATCTTTTTATTTTAATATCTTGACAACTGAGAGATGTCAGTCATTAAAGATAATAAAATAAAACTACATTAGAATATTAACAAGTGTCACCTTCAGTCTGGCATGCCAATGAGTGCTGCACCTGAGTCAGGGCAGGCCCAGACATGGGGACAGACTGGGAGAAGAACTCATTGAAAGCAGCCCTACAGAGAAGGACTTGGGGGTTTTGGTGGGCAAAAAGCCAGCAGTGCACACTTGCAGCCCAGAAGGCCAAATGCACCCTTGGGTGCATCAACATAGGAGTGGGCAGCAGGGGAGAGAGGTGATTGTCCTCCTCTACTCTGCCCTTCTGAGGCCCCAGTTAGAGTCCTGCATCCAGGTCTGGGGCCCCCAGCCCAATAAGGACATGGGTTTGTTACATGGCAGGGGCGTTGGAACTAGATGACCTTTAAGGTCCCTTCCAACCCAAGACGTTCTATGATTCTATGATTATTATTACTTCTGTTCCTTGCAATGCATGAATCCTTTATTTCATCATCTGTGGTTCCATATGTAAGTTTCCAGAAAACTGGTATGATGATTGGTGTAATTTCCTGAAAAATTAATGGCAATTGACGTCTTCTGCAGCTGCTCTGTATTATCTGCTAATTGAGGGATTTCTTTAATGATCTGTGGTCATCAATTTTAAACAATGCTACTCTTTATATCTCTTTAATACGCCTTAGGATCTGATAAGCATGTACTAAATGTATAAACAGTTTATAAGTATGAATCAGCCATGTACATAAAATAGATCATATGGGGTCCCAGGATGTGTTTTCTGTGTTATTTTGTCTAATGAATTCCAAGAGCTTCCTGTGAAAAAATAACTTCCTGACATCTTCAGTGAGGTGTGGGTTGAAGCAAAAGAGGACACGTCTTAGACATTTGACTTTCTCTTTTCATTGGTTGGCATTCGGTGTTAGAATATGGGCAATACTAAACTTTAAAATACTGGTCAAGATGTGAATGTGGAGAAAGGAATTTGATAGAAATGAAACCTTGTTTTCAATTCAGATGTTGTCTGAAATGTTCGGGTCTTAAAGACCCCTGATCTCCTTCCCTAATAGATGGAACAACATTTCATTTGCATTCTCTCCATCCAAAGCTTTTCTATTCCCTTCCTAAAATAAAACTTCAAAAATTATAGTTTAAAAGAATACTACTGGTAACACAGTGCCTTGTATTCTGTGATATTTTCATGGCACTTTTCCAAAAGAATCTAATTACCTGAAATATCTGGAAATAATATGCATAGATATAAGGCATTTTGTACAAATGCACATTTTCTACACTTCTTAAAAAAAAAAAAAAAAAAAAAAAAAAAAAAACAAGGAAAACAGAAATTCCAAAAAATTAAATTTATTTTCCCCCCCAACCCCCCCCCCCCCCAGGAACCAAACAAGATATATTGGTTCTGAGAATGCAGTTGTCATGCTTAAGACATTTACCTGGGATCCAAGTTTGCATGTCAGTAAGATTATAAATTCTTTCCAGACTATAAATATGCACGGCAGTTAATGATTCCATTGTAAATTAATGTGTCTAATGGGCAATCTCTGTCACTGTTACTGTGTTTTCTATTCCCTTGTTTGCTAAGTTTTCTGAGAAGTGAATGATCCTATTCCAGATACAAGCAACTTGGTAAACCTAAGTAAGAATGTCTGGAGACACTTCTGTATTATAGAGAAATTTATATATATATATTTCTAACTATAATAATCCCCAGAACAAGAGATGATAATCTGTTGCTTATGACATGCTCTGAATAGCTTCTGAGATTTAAAACAAATCCAAGTTATATATAGTTATCTTGGAAGCAATTGAAAACTCTGTGGTCTGTTTGCTGTTTTGCTGGGGTCTCCAAGTGCAGCCCTTGAGCTACAGTAAGTTTATATGAAATCTTTCAGGAATTTAAATGTTCTGATGACACAAAATATGAGGTGAATACCTCAATGATAAAGCTATTTCCTAGGTGACATCTGTCCACACAACAAACTTCACCAAAACTGGTGCTCTCGCTGATGCTCTCAGCTAAGAGCCCAAGGAATAAAATACTATGGAAACTTTATTTAGGACTTCCTTTCAAACCCTCCCGCAATGATGCCTCCCAGTGAGAGTTCAGATACGTTGGCAAGGCAATGCAAGCCTGGACCTGCTACCAATTCTGTCTCTCTGGGAATGGTTCATAGGGCTGGATGCTTCTGAGCTGTCTGCCTGACACCTCTCTGGAGTGCTAGGTTCATTCAGAAACTTTAGAGAGAAGCAATGAAGACAAGAGGAGGGAGCAAAGAAAGTTTCTAGCTCATGTCACAGTATTGCTGTCTGTGGGGCTTTGAGTGTGCTACATGGTAAATTCTTTGTGGTAAACGAACTGTATGTTGTCTCTAACAGTCTGTGTTGAGCTACATGCATGAGGTGCCCATATGGAATTTATAATCTCAAGTTTTTACACTGTTCTTTGGTTTCACATGTATTTTTCCTATTGTCTCTGTCCATAAATTTCTCTACCCTTGACAATATACATAAGTCATGCACAAACTCAATTCTTATCTAGCAATTCAACTTCATAAATATGAGATGTCTCCCTACCCTCTATCACTACTTAAGAATACACTTTATTCTTTTCCTTCTTTTATTTTGCTCTCATCAGGGGCACTTAAATGAAATATGGAGATCATATCACAGCATAAAATAAAGTGGTATTTTTTTTGCTTTATATATATACATAGATAACATATATATATACATGTACATATATACATAGTCTACCTTACAGAGTAAATAAGAAAGACCAACTAACTTTAAACGATCTGGAAGCTGGAACATTAGAGTTGTTTCTTGCTTAGTGTTGCATATGAAAAAAAAGAAGAAAAAAAAAAAGTATGAAACAGATGTATCAAACTTTGAATTATTCTTTTCATAATTGTACTGGCCAGATAGAAAACTTGTTCCCAGAACTATATTGTTTGGAAGAACTAAAGACAGAATGGGACTGATGCATTCTGCATGTTGGAAGGAAAAAAAAAATAGCATACATGGAAAAAGGTAGACATGGGACAATATGAACAATTAAGAGGCAGGCTTAAAGTATTTTTCAAAGCATTTTTCAAAACCAAAACCAAAGTGCAGTATCTGCAAGACTGAGACCATCTAATCTTCACATTTATCCACAGACAAAGCTACAATATGTCTTTAGCTAAGATGACCTAAGGCACAACCCTGAAGGCTACAATCTAGCATTTTATATATCTCCTTGAAGAGCTAATATCTGTTTCTGATTGACCTAAGAGAGTAAATTGTGTATGACTTAACACAGGTGTGAGCAGTACTAGACACTTTTATATGTCTGTGCCTATGTCAATGCATTTATATCCCAATTTCTTGATTTATAGAATCATAGAAACACAAGGTTGATGAGGACCTACAAGACCACCTAGTCCAACTGTCTTCCTATCAGCAATACCACCCACTTGTAGTATTCAAGTGCTCAAGCGCTATTCAAGTATTCAAGTGCTTCTTGAACACTGCACAGGATAGTACTCCACCACCTCCCTGGGCAGGCCATTCCAGCGCCTGACCACTCTTTGAGAGAAAAAGGTTTTCCTGATACCCATTCTAAATCTTTCCAGGTGCAACTTGTGGCCATTTCCTCGACTCCTATCATTAGTTATCTGAGAGAAGAGGCCGACCCCCTCCTCATCACAACCTCCCTTCAGGAAGCTGTAGAGTGCAATGAGGTCTCCCCTGAGCCTCCTCTTCTCCAAACTAATTAATCCCAGCTCCCTCAGCCGGTCTTCATAACTCTTGTGCTCCAGACCCCTCACCAGTTTTGTTGCCCTTCACTGGACACACTCCAGGGCCTCGACATCCTTCTTGTAGTGAGGGGGTCAAAACTGAACACAGTACTCAAGGTGCGGCCTCACCAGCGTACAGGGGGATGATCACCTCCCTGGTCCTGATGGCTACACTATTTCTAATACAGCCCAAGATGCCATTGGCCTTCTTGGCCACCTGGGCACACTGTCAGCTCATGTTCAGAAAAGCATCAATCAACACTCCCAGGTCCCTTTCCTCTTCACAGTCTTCTAGCTACTCTGCCCCAAGCCTATAGCATTACATGGGGTTATTGTGGCCAAAGTGCAGGACCCGGCACTTGGCCTTATTAAACCTCAGCCCATTCACCTCAGCCCAGCAGTCCAGCCTATCCAGATCCCTCTGAACGGCCACCCTACCCTCACACAGATCGACACTACCTCCCAACTTGGTGTCATCTGCAAACTTACTGAGGGTACACTCAATCCCCTCATCCAGGTCATCAATAAAGGTATTAAACAAGATAGGCCCCAGTACCAACACCTGGAGGACACCACTTGTAACGGGACACCAGCTGGACTTAACTCCATTAACCAATACCCGCTGGGCACGGCCCTCCAGCCACTTCTTTACCCAGAGAAGAGTGTACCTGTCCAGGCCACGGGCAGACAGTTTCCCCAGGAGAATACAGTGGGAGACTGTGTCAGAGGCTTTGCTGAAGTCTAAGTAGACCATATCAACAGCCCTTCCCTCATCTACCAGTCTGGTTATAGAAGGAGATGAGGTTGGACAAGCACAAACTGCCTTTCGTGAACCCATGCTGGCTGGGCCTGAACCCCTGAATGCCACACGAGTGCCGTGTGATCTCACCCAAGATGATTTGCTCCATAACTTTCCCTGGAACCAAGGTCAGGCTGACAGGCCTATAGTTCCCTGGGTTCTCCTTACAGCCCTTTTTGTAGATGGGAGTCACATCAGCAAGCCTCCTATCTTCTGGGACCTCTCCAGATAACCAGGAACACTTATAGATGGTGGAAAGCAGCTTGGCAATTACCTCCACCAGCTCCCTCAGCACCCCAGGGTGGAGCTCATCTGGTCCCATGGATTTGTGACGTTCCAGATGGAGGAGCAGGTCTCTAACTTTCTCTTCCCGGATCACAGGGGGGGGATTCTTCACCTGAATCACAGGGGATGTCCAGGTCAGGGAGTAAAGTACCCGGAGGATAGCTGATCTGACTACTAAAGATAGATGTAAAGAAGGCATTGAAAACCTCAGCCTTATTCTTATCCTCAGTGAACTCATTTTCTGCTGCATCAAGGATGGAATTTTTCCTTGGTTCTTCTCTTGCTGTTAATATATTTATGAAGGGATTTCTTGTTCTCTTTTACTGCAGTGGCCAAGAGTTCAAGATAGGCTTTTGCCTTTCTAACTTCCTCTCTGTGTATCTTAGCAACTTCCTTGTAGTCGCCCCAAGTAGCCTGTCCCTTCTTCCAGCAGACATAGACTCTCTTTTTCTCCCGGAGTCTCAATAAAAGTTCCCGGCTAACAATTTTGTGGTCACTGTGCTCAAGATATACCCCAACTTTCACATCTCCCACCAGTCCTTCTGTGCTAGTGAAGAGCAGGTCTAGCGGGGCACCTCCCCTGGTAGACTCTCATACCAGCTGTGTCAGGAAGCTATCTTCTACACACTCTAAAAACCTCCTGGACTGCTTCCTCTGAACAGTATTATACTTCAAGCATATATCAGGGAAGATGAAGTCTCCCATGAGAAGGAGTGCTGGTGATGGTGTAACTTTTGCAAGCTGCTCACAAAATGCCTCATCCAGCTCTTCATCCTGATGAGGTGGTCTATAACAGACCCTGAGCAAGATGTCACCTCTACAGGCCTTCCCCCTGATCCTTATCCATTGACAATCAACTTTATCATTCCCAACTGCAAGCTCTTCAACATCGAAACACTCTTTAACATAAGGAGCCATACCACCACCCTTCCTATCTTGTCTATCCCTTCTGAAGAGCTTGTAGCCATCCATCACAGTACTCCAGTTGTAGGAGTGATCCCCCATTTCAGTTATTGCAAGTAGGTCGTAGTTAGCCTATCTCACAATCACTTCTAGCTCCTCCTGTTTCTTGCCCATGCTGCGTGCATTGGTGTAGATGTGCTTCAGATGAGACGTGCCTCACTCCCAGCTTCAGCATCGTTCCCCTAGGCACTTTTCTGGTGAGCTCTGTTTTACCCCCTTCCCCCATCATAGCTAGTTTAAAGCTCTCTCCACAAATCCTGCTAGCTCCTGTGCTAGGATTTGTTTCCCCCTTTGAGAGAGGTGAGTTCCATCTATCGACAACAGACCAGGGGCCAAGTAAACTGCCCCACAGTCAAAGAACCCAAAGTTCCTGTCTTGATACCAGCCTCTCAGTCAATTATTCATTACATGTGTTTTCCTAGCCCTCTCCATGTCCTCCACCTCCCCAGAAGGAACAGAACAAAACACGACTTGCACTCCTGTTCCGTTCCTTGAACTATTTGCCCTAAACCCCTGAAATCTCTCTTCATAGTTTGCAAGCTTCTGAGTGATTTCATCACTGCCTGCTTGAACTATGAGTAATGGTTAGTAGTCTGTGGGGTGAACCAGCTCCAGCAGTTTTCTAGTTACCTCCCTGCCCCAGGACCCAGGTAGGTAGCACACTTCCCTACAGCTTGGGTCTGGTCTGCAAATGTTCCTCTGAAAAGAGAGTCACCTGCCACCCTTCTTTCTTTCCTGACTGAAGCAGTCTGAATATGTGGAGTCAACTGCTTTGTCCTTGGTAACCTCTTGGGGGAACGTTTCCACGCCTCCCCACTTACTTCCCCTTCGATGTCCAATGCTACAAACCTATTGCTTAGAGGGTCCTGAGGGCATGAGGGAAGCAGATGGGGGGGGGTGGGAGCTTGCCCACGATGCAGAGCAGGGACCCTCTCCCAACCCTCCCCATCACTCAGGTCTCCCTCCTCTGCCCAACAGGGCAGGGGGTCCACTGCCAATTGTGGGATATCTCCCTGGCACCTTTCCTTCTGGTATGCCAGGGAGCTACTCCACCAGTTGATCTCCTGCTCGCAGTCCCTGATGGTCTCTCAGCCTGCTCTTTCAGCTCTGCCACCATGCTGACCAGATCTTCCACCTGCTCGCACCTCACACAGGTGCTCTCCCCGCAGCCCTCCCCTGGCAACGGCAGGCTCAGGCACTCCCTGCAGCCAGAGGCCAGAACAGCCACGTCTCTGAGCAGGCCCTCTGCCTGGGTCGCCACAGTCTTTCCGGAGTGAGCTCTCTGCCTAGTGGACACCACAGTAGGCACGCGATCTCGCACACCGCGACCCCGGGCCCTGCCACACCAGCTGCACGCCTCTCCGGCTCCCCCGCCCTCCTCGTGATGGGCAGCGCGCGGCACCGCCCTCCCGGGGGCTGTTTCTAGGCAGAGGGACGGGGCGCAACCTCCGTTGCCCTGGAAACGCCCCCGCCTTGTCAGACTCTCGCGAGAGCCGTCGGGTGCGGCCTGGCCGTGCTGCTGTCACGGGCCGCCCCTGACGAAGCGAGGGCCTGAGGTGCGGCCTGTAAACAAGTCCTCTGATTTGTTTATTTGTGAATATTTTATGATTCAGAGACTGGAAAATCTTGTTTTCAGAGCACTGACAGGAATGACCTGCCAAGCAGAGGCCTCTTCGTCAAAATGAGGCATTGGAGCAATGAAAAGTTTTGCCTGAAATATGCTTATGTATGGGGATAACCCACACACACCCCTCCTGTCACGAAGTCCAATCTGCATATTCCCTTTTATTCTGCAATCATATCAAAGCTTTTGTGTGCTTTGCATTAATACTACTTTCCCACAGAGGAGACACATTTTTACTTCAAATATCACAGGTCAGAAAACCATTTATATTACACCAATTCATACAAGCCCTAGCTGAGATAGGGTCCCCACTGTGACGTGCTGTACAAACATAGTGAGAGACGGTCTGTGTATCAGTCTGAGGAAAGACAATAGACAAAAGAGAGCAAGGGAAATATGATATTGGCAGCGTATTGTCAACCCTGTTGTCTCAAAAGAGCACAGGCAGAGGGACTTTCGTTACTCCACAGAGGAAACCTGATGCTGGAGACTGAATATCAAGGATTATCCTTTATTATTTTTCTCACATCTTACATAATAGACCACAGATGATAAAAGACGTGCTCATTTGCTACAGAACCTACTCTTCTGGATTACATAAAGCAATGCTCAAATGTCCTCTTACTCTACAGGTGAAATCCGGAGAATACTAGAACTATCTGGGCTATCTGTGAACAGCCTGAAGGCCAGGATGATCTGAAATTCAGTATCTCATGCTTATGTGCATGCCTGACCTCCAGCTGAATTTGTGGTTTACATGAGCGTGCTTGTTGAACTCAGGGAGCGCTATTTAGAATGCATCGTAGCCATCATGGCAAATGTCATGACTGCAAAGATAGACAAGCATCAGCCCAAGAGCAAACAGAAGTTGCCAAGCCAAGAAAAGTGTGCCAAGATCTATCTATATGTCAAATAATTATTTTCAAGTACAGGCTCGCATGCCTCATGAGTCACTGCAGTGTTGGCTCTAATGTTATTTCTACAAGCAATTTGTATGGGATGGTGATTAAGATATCTTTAAATTTGGCATGAAGGTCCATTACAGCATTTAGGTCACAGACAAAACCAAAAGGCCAAGAGCAAGCTCCTCAATATCCTGGATATACACTGGAGAGCAAACGTGCTGAAAACTATATCTTTATAATAGAAATTCTGCTGCAGCTTTTTCTTAATATGCCCTTTTCTTCTTTCATACACCATGTCTATAAAATTTAATTCAAAGTTGATTTCATTTTATTATGTTAAAATTTTAAGTCTCCAGTGCTGACAGCATCAGTCACGTTATAAAATTTGCCCAGAAGAGAAATATAAGTTTGGGCATTTAGGCTAGAAACAAGGGACTTGGGCATTTGGAAACAACAGAGGCAATTCACAGTGGAATGAGTGTTAGCAGATCTGAAAAAAATGGTACTGTAGATACAGTTTCATAATGGAGAAGGGAAATTGCATCCCAATATTTCACTTCTCAGAACTACACTGTAAAGAGGAAAGTTGTCTTTGAAAGGAATTTGGGATTTCTGTTCCTCTTACCCTGTTATTCTTAGAAGAGAACTTACAAGAGTTTGACAGTAAAGTACTCATCAGTCTTCTTGAGTGAAATGTTTTCATTGAGTCATTTTCTGCTGTTGGACTTCTGAATACTGTCACCTTTGAGCTGTTGTCTAAGATGTTGTTGTCTGAATATTCAATGTTGTTATATAATATAAAGGAAAATTGAATGAAGTCATATCCCTCATGCCAATGTTTTGTTCTTTTAAAGTGTAGACTACTTGCCATTCCTCTAATAGTGGTTTGTGCTTTAGTAACATTTTAAAATCCTAAGTGTCAAAACAAGGTGTAATGCAACATCCCAAAATATTAATCATATTACATTATTATTTTATTGGTGAAACTCCTTTGATATCAGATGCTTCTTACTATTATTTTATTATTATTTTTTAACATTTTGTTACATGGTGCAGGGCGTTATACCTTATCTGAGACTTATGCTGCTAAAATGTGATTACCAAAGCACTATTAGAGTACTGTTGCACTAGCAAGTAGTCCGTACTTTAAAAGGACAAAATTTTGGCATGAGAGATGTGGCTTCAGGTACACTCTTTGCTTGGTTAAAAACTGGTTGGATGGCCAGGCCCAGAGAGTAGAGGTGAATGGAGTCACCAGTGGTGTTCCCCAGGGGTTGGCGTTGGGACCCATCCTCTTTAATATCTTTATTGATGATATGGATGAGGGAATTGAATGCACCCTCAGTAAGTTTGCAGACGATACCAAGCTGGGGGGAACTGTCGATCTGCTGGAGGGTAGGAAGGCCCTGCAGAGGAACCTGGACAGGATGGGTCAATGGGCAGAGGCCAATGGGATGAAGTTCAACATGGCTAAGTGCCGGATCCTGCACTTTGGCCACAACAACCCCATGTAGCGCTACAGGCTTGGGGGAGAGTGGCTGGAAAGCTGTGAAGAGAAAAAGGGTCTGGGGGTGCTGATTGATGCTCACCTGAACATGAGCTGGCAGTGTGCCCAGGGGGCCAAGAAGGCCAACGGCATCCTAGCTTGTATCAGGAGTCGTGCAGCCAGTAGGACCAGGGAGGTGATCGTCCCCTTGTAGTCTGCTCTGGTGAGGCCACACCTCAATTACTGTGTTCAGCTTCAGGTCCTCAGTACAAAAAGGACATTGAGATCCTGGAGCGTGTCCAGAAAAGGGCTGTGAAGCTGGTGAAGGGCCTGGAACACAAGTCCTGTGTGGAGCAGCTGAGGGAACTGGGGTTGTTTAGTCTGGAGAAGAGGAGGCTCAGGGGAGACCTTTTTGCTCTCTACGACTACCTGAAAGGAAGGTGTGGGGAGTTGTGGGTTGACCTTTTCTAACAGGTAACTAGCAATAGGACTAGAGGGAATGGCCTCAAGTTGTGTCAGGGGAGGTTTTTTGTTAGAAATTAGGAGACATTCTTCTCAGAAGGAGTAGTCTTTCTTCTGAGAGAGAACGGATTGCCCAGAGAGGTGGTGGCGTCACTGTTCCTGGAGGTGTTTAAGGAGAGGTTGGACATGGTGCTTAGGGACATGGTTTAGTGACATTGGTGATACTGGTAGTAGGGTGATGGTTGTACTAGGTGATCTTGAAGGTCTTCTCTAACCGTAATGATTCTATGATTCATTCCACGTATTACTCATATCATAATTTCAGAACATGGAAGTAGGCATAAGGCTGCTCTGTGACATGACTATAACCTTTCTATTAGTTTCACAGCAATTTATAAGATGATGATATTATTTTCTTCTAATGTTGTTAGTCATCAAAAATCCACAAAAGGAGTTATTGTAAGGCTTGAAAAACTGTCATGTATGGCAAGTGATTGAGAATAGCTTGTGTGAGTAGATAATAAAGTGCAACATTAGAAAACCAAAACTGAGAGAGCTTCTAAGAGTGGTTTGTATATATAGCTATTACGTTATGTGTGAAAACATCTATAAACAAAGGTTTATCCTAGATTTCCATGCTATTAGAATTATTTGCAGGCCCGTGTATCATATTTTTATATGTCACATTAGTTTTAAATAACTCTAATCCCCCATGCAATTAAAGGTATCACCTCAAATTGGATTGTTTTATTTCCTCTGAGGAAAGATGTGGACTTATTATTCAGTTTACTAAAGCAACCACTGTCAAACTGACCTTCATTTTATCTCATATACTTTCATCTTATCACTTTACTTTTATATGGCATACAACTTTCAGATGTGCACATGGTGTGTTAGCTCAAATCAAAGTTTTAACTGGAGAGGGTTCCCTTACATTCAAACTTACCAATTCCCAAATGCGGTATCTTAATGAAGTGAATCAAATAATTATCTGGTATTTGTTGGTAATTTAAAATGTACAGTCTAAGTGCATTTCTCTTTGTCCTTTCTTAGAACATTTAGATATATATATATATATATTTAGAAATGTCACTAAGTTTTACTCTATAAAAAGGTGAACATGTCCAAAAAAAAAAAAAGGGGGGGGGGGGGGGGGGGATATTACTAGTTCAATTTTGCTTCTTCAGAAGCAACATATTTAGACCCAGTCCATACATCTGAGTTTTTGCTGTCTTACAGTGTTTCTGTAATGCCATTTTTGTCTAAAATCATTATTTACCGGTCCATGAAGTGATGTGTAATCAGATCTTTTTCCTTACATCCAGTGCCACGAATATGCTTTGAAAGGGAGAACATCTTTGTGATGTATTGTGAAACATCCATGTATTGAACTTTGTGGCTTCCTTAGTGGAAAATGTTATTCCTTAATAATTCTATGTCCATGAATCAATTATACTTACAGTAAAGCAAACAAAAGTAGCTCATAACCAACTTTGGACAGTAAGGAATTAATGCTGTGTGACATCTTGAAGGCAAAAAACATTGTTTTTTGTGTATTTCATTCTGAAGCATTCTCATGAAAACAGGTTACAAGGCCTCCATATTCAGAGATTTAAAATTAGATTCTGTTATAGGTATTATAGGAAAGTCAGATTTCTTAAATACTTTTTTTTTCTTTTTTCTTTTTTTTTTTCTGCATATGGACTGTAGAGAGCACTGAAACACAAGTACCTTCTGCGAAGTGTTTTTAGAGTACTCAGGCCCTGTTGTGCTCTTATGGCATGTGAATTTTTTAACCTGTGAAGTTCATAAAGAAATGGAAAAATGCAAATTCATGACTCATCTTTTCTTAGAGCTGTCTGTGGAGCATTCTTTTGGAAATTCCAGAACTAACTCTCTTTTCAAAAAACAATTCTTTCTGCAGCTCTTTGGTTTGATGCATTCATTCACCATTTACAATGATGAACAGCTTCTAAGTCTACATTAGCTTCCAAAGTATATTTCTTTAAAAAAAATAAAAAATAAAATTATATATAATATCAATAGTCCTTCATGAAGATAAGGACATACTTCAAATGTAAGGCGACTGAGAATGGCCTTCCCTTTAGAGACAAGAAATCTAATATTTTAATTAAAATATTCTTTACAAGTTATTAAACAGTTTTTTCTATATTTGCCTTCAGCTTGCACTATCAGAATCAGATTTATTTTTTATTTGTTTTTGTGGTTTTGTAAAATCCATTCTGTTAATGACTGGGCTGGAATGTTGGTATAACAAAATTCCTCACTGTACATTATATGACGATATGAAGCATCCATTATTTTTAAAAAATCAAATACTAACATTTTATTCAAGATTGTATGCTTTTTGTGCAATATTTTTCGTAAGTCTTTTAAAATTTAAAGTTTTATTTACATGAGTTGCTCATAATCCTCATCTACAATTTTTGCAACAAACACGTTTGCATTTGTTACCATGCCAAGCAAGATGTAATTTATTCCACTGGTTTATTGTTGTGTTTATCTTACCTTTTTCTCTCCTTTTTTTTTTTTTTCATATTTTTGTTTGTGTCTTTATTTAATCACAAATTGTGCTGGTTAAATTTGGTCTTGAGTGTTGCTTTTTCATTATGAAGTGTTATAAACTGCATATAAATAAGGCTCATACATATAGCAATATCCTGTGCAATGTTCATTCACTCAAATAAAATTAGCCAAGGAATCCATTTGAATAACGTAGAAAAAGAAGGAAGCCAAGTGCTAAACTGGCACTTCTGAAGGAAGAAATGAAAGCTGCTCTCTGTCTTTAATGTCTTTCAGTAGTGCTTGGGTATCAAGTCCCATGGAAAATCATTGCTATTCTAATTGAAATTATATTTGGGAAAGTGAAGATTCTTTTTCTCCTTCAACATAGTTTATACTTGTTTTACACTCTTAAGCATAAATTTGCCAATTTTATCATTTCAGTTCCCTAATTTGAAGAGATTTAAGTGCCTGCTTGCCCTCAGCTCTGATTCACATCAGAAGTTAGACAGATAACATTTCATGGGTAAGATCACATCTCTTCCTTTGATTTTCAGCTTCTCAGTATATAGTCATTAAATTTTAAAAGAAATCTTACTGCTGTGTTAACCAAAACAGAAACTAAGCCCACTTTCACACCCACAAAACACACTGACAAATGTATAACCACAATTTAGGTGGCTGTCTTACCTGTTCCTGTTGCTATACGTGAACTAGAGTGATGTATCTGGACTATTAAAATATAAAGCCAATTATGTAAAATATTTCTCTATTTCCTCCATTTGTTTTGTCTTTGAAAAATGAGGAGATTCAATCCAAAGGTGACATTAACATGAGATGAAATATAGACAGATCCCAGAGCAACACATTTGAGAAAGACGCACAGAGTCAAAAGCCTGGACTAACTTTAGGGTTGTGTCATTCCTCTTCTCAGGCTAGATATACTAGAGCACAGATACCATATGCAAACTGCTTCCAAAGATTTACAATTATTAATTAAGCGTCGTTGTCTCAGTACAGAAGTATGCATGATAGTGTTAATGCAGAAATACAGTTTTACACAGCACCTTGATTCATACAGAGCAAAATGTATTATTAAGCTGCTAGCAGTGATTCAAGAACCCTTTAATGTACATTTTACACTACCTACTGCTTCCTGCAAAGCGAAATGCATTGTGCCACTATCAGTGTTTCAACAATCTTCCTGTATAAAAACTGCAGCAAGATCTGGCCATCTAGTGGAATAACAATTGCTGCATGCAGTGGACTCTGGCAAAGCAAACACAATAAGCATATCATATTTCAAGGTTTTAAGGCTGATATGTAAATGCAATGAGAGCATGTTAGTAATAATCTCTTGAACCTTTTGAAACAGCAGAGCCTCAAGTTTGTGGATGCATCATATCACCTTGGTAGTGATCTTTCAGAGAAAATCAAAAATTTGTCTTTCCAAGTGCGTTTCTTTTAACCTTTTTTTTTTTGTTCTTTTTCCTTACTTGCTTGGAATGAAATGTTTTATTGTTCTATCACCCCTATACGCAACATGAGAACAGATTATCCACATAGCAATTTCTGTAGAATTTCTATAGTCCTCATTGGTTTTGAATAGGTATTTTTCTTTGAACTTAGACAACCAGTAAACACTTCAATGATTATTTAAGTGTATTGATTAATTCAGGTGAATTTTAAAAGTTACGCTGAACTGTGCTGTAACAATTTATAATTCAAATACATAGACTTCTGATGTATCTTGGCATGATCTGACTTTCAGGAAGAGGAATAATGATCCATTTCATGGTAATGAAAGAAAGCTTAAAATCTGTGAAGAATATCTGGAACTTAAAAAGCTTTGTAATGAGCAGAATAAAATAAAAATAATAATCCTGTTCCCATCCTTTGTGTATACCAAATTTCTGCAGTAAATAAGACATTGTTCTGATTGCTAGTGCAGACTGAAAGAAAACTATTTACGCATTATTCCAGTTGAAGAATACAAACTGTCCTTTAAAAAGAGACAAACAAATGTAGTATCTTTAACTTGCAAGTTAATTGACCCTCTTCTACCATAAACAATGATGCTGGGAAAGGATTCAATGCTATTTTCATTCAAGGATTAGAAAATGAATATATAAACATAATTTAGTTTCAGCATTATTTTAGCATTATTAAGGGGCTATTTTCAGGAAATGTGGATAAAGCAATTGTGACTAACAGATTAATTGAAAACCATTGCAAAAAAAATAAAATATAAAAATCAAGCAACTTTTTTTTTCATGTTTAGTAACAAAATTGTAAGGCCAGAAAGATGGGTATTTTCAGTAATGAATTATAACCTTGACTCTATGTAGGAGCTCCTTCAACTGTGACAAAACGATTTCTGGCAGACGACATAGATAAATCCCTATAAAACTCAGTCTTACAGAAAGTTTTCATGAATTGAATTAAACTTTCAGGACTTAACTCCCAGCGTCATGAAATAGAAAGCCAGCTCTCACTTTCAACGTGTTCGTTTTAAAATCTTTTGTATATATCATCTATTGACTTGTGAAATGCAATGTGAAATTAAACATTACCACAGTTTCTTTGTTTTACTCACCGCCAGCATCAAGATCTTTATTAAAAACTGAAGGCTTTTTAATCTATATCTGAAAAGACAAGTACCTATAAAATAGAATTTTAAATAGTATTTATACCTCCATTAACTCTGTCTAATCTCTCTTTACATAAAACAATTCACACTTAATTCTCTGTAGCAGGACCCAAACACTAATCCAAATGAGTTATTTGGAAATCCTTTAGAAATTATTACATTTTGTTCAAATTCTACCTTCTTGTTTCTATTGAAGTCATTAATATCGTTGGCACATGAAGCTGTTTTTTGCTTTTACTTCTGTCTTCCCTCAAACTCAAGAAAAAGTAGTATTTAGTTTTGCTCTTTCATTCAATTCCCTTTCTGTTGAAATGTCTACTTTATAGCCTGAGAGATAATTCATGCCTCTCCGTTGCATTCCTTAGGTTTTTCCTATTCATTTACTGCTTGCCTGTTAGCAGTTTCTTACAGACAAACACAGCATGGCGTTTGGATTAAGTAAACTGTCACTGCTAGAAGTACCTGAACGCTATTCTGTTGACCTCTGTTTGTATTCTTCCCACCATCCCTCATTTCCCTACTGAATCCTTTATCCATCCCTGTATCTCCTTCTGAGTTATTTCTTGTTGTTTTTCTAACCAGTTTTGGAAATTAAATCAGTTTCTTTTGGCCTTTCCTCCTCACTTCTCTCTTTAAAGCTTTTTCTTATCAGCCATAAAAGCCTTGATGTCAGAAGGTAATTTTCCCAGATAGTATGATGGAATCCATCCTTTGAAAATGCTCTCTTTTAGTAAATGCATCCCACTGGCTAAGTATTCCCAAACCTGCCTTTAACATTGATCTTTGAGCTATCTATTGATCATCATTATGTCAGCATATTCCAGTCTCCTTCTGTAGTAACTATATAACCTTTCTTAGTGGAATGTTTTATAGTTATGAAATTACTCCAGAAAGCAAGCATACATGCATATTTTTGTTTCAACTAGCAGATCCCACACTTTCTGGGGAAAAAAAAAAAAAAAAAAAAAAAAAAAAAAAAAAAAAAAAAAAAAAACATGAGAGCCATAATGGCTACCTCTTTCTGAAAGAAAGAAAGGAAAAGAGATTGGATTAGCTGTTTGCTACCAAAAGGCAAGGGGAAATTGATGGAGCTCCAGCAGAGCTGAAAGAAAGGGAGAGTAAAGTACCCCTGGCAGTTCTGGAACACTGAACCTAAACTAGATTTCTTCAAAACTGATGGAGATAAGTGCTAAATTCAGGAGTCACTGGAATAAGTCCATGATGCTTTTGCTCAGAAAAACAATTTCCCTAAAAGCTCATTCATTTCAGATTTACTCTGTGTCATTCCACTAATTTCAATAAAGTAATTTTCGATCAGCAATCAACAATAACCACTTTATGTTAATATAGATTTGACTAGGTAGCTTTCAGGTTCTCTCTGTTTTTAAGCAGAGCTAAAACACATTTTCTTTCCTTAGGCATCCTTTCAAATCTAATTCATATCTGACGAATGAGACAAGAAATCAATAGTATGTAGTATACACTGTATAATGACCTGGAAGGTTCTTAAAATAGCTATGCTTGCTACAGAATAGGTATTGAGTATACAGAATAGGTATTGAGTATTCTGTGCACAATTATTTGTCACTGTTACAATTGGCCAAGTTCCACTGAAAATACAATCCTGTAAAAAGGGGGTAAACCAAACGGGATGAATCTGTATGCTCATGATTTTTTTAAGTTGCCTGACAAAACACAATAGCATACAAATCAGGTTTTATCTTGATCTTAACCATCACATTTAGGAAAGCATGAACAGAAAAATATTGATGGCTGGAATTGTTCAACTCCTACAAATACAAACTGTATGCTGTACATACACAGCATATGGTACATTCCCACTTCCATGCCATTAAGGATATTTTAGCATTAGACAATACTATGAGTTTCTCAGGTTTTCTTACCTCTGCCTTGGCATGCGGATCAGTGGCTGTTTATGGCATCTCTTGCTAAGGCCAAAGAGCTTGTGAACAATTTTCTGTGCCTTGAGGAAGAGCTGCTTCATGCTGTTTTCTAGTTGCTCATAGCGACGTTGAAAATTAGAATCCATTGTCCACAAATGCATTACAGTAGATGTGTTCAAGAAATAATTCATGGGCAGCCTCTTCATAAATAATTTGAATTCATCTAAAAAAAAAAATAAAAGAGGTAAAATTTAATAGACTTTAATTATGTAGTTATTTTTGCAGCAAAAATTAACTTCTTTGTTTGTTCTCAAACTTCAAAAATTTTCAAATGAACTTTTGCAATTTTGGAATTGAACTTTTTAACTATTTTAAAGTAGAAATATAACTACATTTTTAGTGGCAATACTAGAACAAAAACATCAAATGTTAATTTTCTATATTCAGAGGGACAGAGGTCCATGATGAAACAAAACATGTATTTTTTGGCATAGATTTTTTTTGTGATGGATTATGATTCATTGGAAGAAAAATGGTATTGAAAGGTCTTCAGGAAGGTACAAAATGAAACACAAGGGGCAAAAAGGGTGATTTAATATCTAGTTAGATTGTTTTAATAATGCATTTGGGACCTCCTTGGCAATGTGTTATTCATTTTCTTGCCTTGCCTTCCTCTTTGGATAATAGTCTTCTACTATTCTCCACTTGAGGTCAACACCACTGCCCCCTGCTGTCCCTGGGTGCAAATTAAGGGTCTTAAGGAGTTGTTTGTTTCTTTTATGAAGTACATGAAGCCTAACTCTTACCCTTCGCCTCTTCCTGATCCTTTTCCTAATTTTATCTCAGATATTGGTTCTTATCCCCTATACAAAAAGAGTAAGTATGTGTTTTTACCTTAATTATTTGATTTAATAGAAGTATTTGACAAATGAGCAGCTCTTTGTCTTTTGGTGTAATTCTGGGAGAACCTATTCCCAAGTGACAAAGTGACAATTACACCTTAGTCTCCTTGCACAACATATCCCAGATATCTTTTCCCTTCAAGGCTTGCACAGATGTTGTGAGAGGGTATTGTTTGGTTTGTCTGAAGGAGGCACAGTCTCATTGGCTTGGTAGAGCCTTCCAAGCCTGAGGAGTGCATTTTCAAATTTATGAAACTAGTATCAAAAAAAAGAAAAAAGATAAATAGGGTTAACTGAACTGTTTCAAAGTATGTCCTTTGGCAAAGCTCCGATCTGCAGTTAGTATAAATCAGCTAAGCTCTACTGACTTCAGAGGAGTGTACTAATACACCCACGGAGGATCAGATCCACAACCTACTTTCCTGAATACCTGTTTTAATCACTAACTTCTCATTTCTCTTCTGTTCTTTTGAGACACTGGTATATTTACTTAAACTCAGTGTCATGATGACCAAAAAAAAAAATAAAATAAAATAAATCCCAGAGGAGAGAATGTATTCAGATTATGCCTTTTCAGTTTCCATGTTTCTGTATTTATTTAAGAAACACTGTCTATTTGCTGTCCTTTGCACAAGGTAATAAGCTCTACAGCTAAAAACTAATCAGATGCAGTGTTTAGAAGTGATAAAATGAGTTTACAGTCTTTAACTTGCAACAAAAACAATTTCCAACAAGAAAATGTTCCTTTTCCTTCCTGTAATAAACATCATCCTTGGCTATCCCTGTGCCTTGTATGATCATGCTAAGGAGCACCACAATGCAGGTAAAAGAGAGATAGAGATAAAATGAGCATGGTTACATAGTGCCTCCTGAAAAAAAAAAAAAAAAAAAAAAAAAAAAAAAAAAAAAGGAAAGGAAAGGAAAGATAATGTGCTCATATCTTAAACAGACACATTTCATGATCTGTGAAACTACAACATGAACTCCTACCATTGAGAGATGATTAAACTATTACATTCTAATCA
Organism: Oxyura jamaicensis; assembly: GCF_011077185.1. Classification (NCBI taxonomy): domain Eukaryota; kingdom Metazoa; phylum Chordata; class Aves; order Anseriformes; family Anatidae; genus Oxyura; species Oxyura jamaicensis. The sequence goes on along the minus strand of NC_048900.1, from coordinate 13,304,007 downwards.
ACACATTATACCAGCCATTTGTGAGGATTAACAGCCAGTACTACAGTGCTGGTGGCCATACAAATTGATTCTGCTAAAACATAATACCTGACACCACATATGATATGATTTCAGCACTTTCTAATTTATTTTCACATAGGTGGCTATCAAATGCACACATAATACCATTTTTCATATTAATAACTCCAAATAATGGGAAAAATATAAAACAGATGCAGCGATTGATCAAACAAGTTTATTTAACTGTTTCATTTATAGCTGGCCATGTCTGCTTTTCGCTCCCTCCTTTCTGCAAGCTATATCTTCTTTGTATTAATGGTGTGTAGATTGAAATGACTTACCATATTTCAGTAGCAAAGCATAAATGTAAAATATCACAATGGAAGCAAACGTTATTGCTGAAATCAGATGAATATTGGGCACATTTAGGCTATAATAAATAACTAAAACTACTTAGCTTATAACTTGGATTCTCAGTGTTATTCAGTATCAGAGAAGGGCACACTGGTGAATGCTTTGATTAACATTCTGCAGACAGAGCAAGCAAAGACTTAGAAAAATGCAGTAAGCCTCATCAAAGGACCTGACAATGCCCAGCTACAAGGAAAAAATGATGCCTGTTCTGTACGTTGGAGGAGAGCAGGACCCTTGATTCCTTTGCTCTAGATATTTTTCATATCCCTGATATGTTGAATTACAAGACCTACACAAGACCACAGTGCACTTCTCTTTTCATTTCAGCTAAGACCAAGTGATTTTTGGAACTTTTTTCACAGTATCAAAATGTTCTGTGTTAGCTTGTTTCCTAAGATTCCTTTTGGAAGATCTTTGGAAAGATGTTGGAAGTCCAGAACACTAGGTTAATGACACAGGCTAACATCCGACCATGCAATGTGATGCTGGCAATAAAATGCCCCATCATATCACTGCACTTTCTTCTCCCATTGGCTGTTGCATAAACAGAACAAATTCAAATATTTTTTTTCCTTTATGATATGATAGCCACTATTTCTTCATCAGGCTCCTGTCAGCTTAGTCCTCCAGCTTGTCCAGGTTCCTCTGGATACCTGCCCTATTCTTGATCATGTCAGCTCATTACTATTCCCCCACCAACCAACCTCCTCAATTTGGTAACATCTGTAAGCTTGATAAGCATACACTCCAATGCTGCCTCCAGGTCATTGACTGAGATGTCAAGCAGAACAAGTTCTGGGATATCGTTTCAGATTTCCACTTGCTACTGGCCTTCAGGGAGGATATATGACCCAATAACCCCACACTCTGTCTCCCACAACATTCTGGCATCCAAGTTAAGATAATGTAGTCTGGTTGGAAGGACAAATAAGTAGGTAAAAATGTGGTTGCATGGACAGGTTCCACATTAAAAGCCTTATTAACGCTGAGGTAAATAAAATCTATTTTTCTTCCCTTACCCATATATCATTATTTTATAATAGAGACGATCAGGGGGTCAGACATGATTTACTCAGTCACCTTCTCCTTCATGTCTCCAGAAATGTGCTCCAAGAGTACTCAGTCCATAGTATTCCCAGGGACCAAGGTGAAGTTGATCAGTCAGTCGTTCCCTGGCTTAGTCTGAAAAGACTTTTTTCAGGTTAGGTGTAACATTTGCCTCTCTCCAGTCATCAGGAATATTCCCCAGTCGCCATGATCTTTTAAAACTAACAGAGTGGCATTACAGGGATACTGTCCAGCTCTGTCAAAAGCCATAGATATAGCATGTTTATTCTCATGGACTTGTATGGACCAAATTCTCTCAAATAACCCCCAACTCAATCCTCATCAAGTGCTGGTAGTTCCTCTCCCCATTGAATTCCTTCAGTAAGCTCAGGGACATGCGATATTTGCTGATGAAGACCGAGGACAAAGAAGGTGCTGAGTATCTCTGCCTCATCTGTTTATGCTGAAACAACTTCTAAATCACCCGGTCTATTCAGAAATAAGCCCAGGTTTTACTTGTTCAGTCTTTTATCACTAAGGTAACTATAGAATATTTTCTTGTTACTCTTGGCATCCCTTGAAAACAGATTCCAGGTTTTCCTATCACCATCCCTAACTGTCCATTCTGTGTTTCTGATTTGTTCCTTGGTAGTCTTTTCCTGTTTCTATCTTCTGTATACTGCCTTTTTCCTTTGGAGCACTGTCTCATGTTCCCTGTTTAACAAAGCCGGTCCCCTGATACATCTGTTTATTTTCCTGAATGGCAGGATGGATGGTTCTTGCACTTGAAGGTTGCTGTTCTTAAAGCCCCATCAGATTTCCAGAGATCCTTTCTCTTCAGAGCTGCTCGTGAGGGGACGCCGTCTACCATTTCCTAGAATTAGGGTCCGTTTTCTCAAAGCACAGGTGTGCAATCTGCTGCTGTCTTTTCTCACTCCTTTTTGGATCCTGAACGCAACTATTTCATGGCCTCTGCAGCCATGGTTACCTTTATCACATCCTCAAACAGCACTTCCGTGTTAATCCAGCCAGTCTAGCCCTGTGTCACCTCTCTTGGCCCATCCAGTATCTATATCAAGAAGTTATCCCTGATACTTATAAGGGCTACAAAGATTGTGAAGGGCCAAGAGGGGAAGACGTACAAGGAGCAGCTGGGGTCACTTGGCCTGTTCAGCCTGAAAAGAGGACAGCAGGGGAGACCTCATTGCGGTCTATGGCTTCCTCACAAGGGGGAGTGGAGGGGCAGGCATCATTCTGTTCTCTTTAGTGACCAGTGATAGGACCCAAGAGAATGGAGTCAAGCTGTGACAAGGGAAGTTCAAGCTGGATATCAGGAAAAGGTTCTTCACCAAGAGAGTTGTCATGCACTGGAACAGGCTCCCCAGGGATGTGGTCATGGCACCAAGCCGAGTTTAAGAAGTGTTTGGACTGTACTCTTAGTCACATGATCTGAATTTTTGTGTAGACCTGTGTGGAGCCAGCAGTTGGATTCAATGATCCTTGTGGGTCCCTTTCAACTCGGGATATTCTGCAATTCTATGCATCTATAGCCTCCAGAAACCTCCTTAACTGCTTGTGTCCCACAGTGTTGACCTTCCAGCAGATGTCAGGAGGATTAAAGACCCCCATGAAAACCATGATCTGTGATCCAGATACATTCTTCAGATACTAAAAGAAGGTTTCATCTACTTTTTACCCTGACCAGAAGGTTTGTAACACACCCATCACAATGTCACCCTTCCTGGCCTCTCCTCCAACCCTGACCAACAAGCAGGGTAAGAACCTCTGTTGTCCATCCAATAGCAGAATTCCATACATCCAGGCTGCTCTTTAACAGGCTGCTCTTTTTCTCTCTTTATAGAGAAAAACCACCTTCATCGTCTCTTGTCTTTCCTCATGAACACATGTCCATCTTTCACAGCACTGCAGTGAGGCAAGGTGTCCCACCCTGTCTCTTCTGTTCTAACAATGGTGTACCTCTCTGACCTCATGCATATTTCTGGTTTGTCCTACTGCATGGGGTGAGTGCATTTGATTAGACATATTTGAAGCATATCCTTTCTTTCTGTTTTATCATTAGTCTTTTTACTGTCACCCGGCACAATGTATTTCAATGCAAATTTTTACCCTTACTTAACAGGACCAAGAAGATATCCCTTGGACCTATGCTCAAGCCCCAGAACCATGAAGGCACTCCTGATATGCAACAGGTCTCCTGTGGCAGTCTTGCCAGTGCTCACATGGATGAGTAACAAGAGATAATAATAATAAATGAGCCAAATGAGCCTTGGAAGTTTCTCCTCAACATCCTTGATCAAAACCCCCAGCAAGCAGCAAATCTCCCCAGAAAGCTGGTCAAGTCAACAGAAGAGGAGGAAAGGAGTCTCCAAATACCTTTACTCCACAGGAAGGTATGTCTCCAAATACCATTACCCACTATTTTTTTTGGTGCCTGCATGTAGGTACAGCCTGGCTAACTCTGATGGCTGACCTTATCTGCTGATGTTTTAAATAAACCTACTATTTTAATACAACTACTGGTTTATTTTTGCTATAAGCTAGAAACTGGGGAGAAGACTACCAATTAATTTCACACAAAAGTTAAGGAAAGCTGCTCTAACTGTTTCACAGCAAAGAAGGCTCTTAAGTAGATCTGCACAGAGCACAGAAATCCATTTTGTGATAGGATTTTTAGTATTTCAAAATCAGAATGTAACCTAATTTTTTTGAAATTTTATGAAATTCTTCAAGTGTCTCTGATTTCTCTAACGTGATATGAAAGGAACATTGAAAGGTTTTCTTGATTTACTTTGCTTTGAATCAGTCAAAATACTTCACCTTGACAGAACAGAAATTTTACATTTATATGTCAACATTTAATTTCATATTATAAGATAAATGTTATAAAGTCAAAAATGACAAAATGAATAATTTTTCCAAAAACATCAAAGTGTTTTCCTGTATTCTGGCAAAAATGTATTACTTTGTAATTACTGAAGGATTGTTTTTCTTCAAAAGAATTGCCTCAGTATTTCATAATATTTTGTAGATAACTCTTTATACCTTCTACATCTCAACAGTCTTTTCTGTTTAGATTGTCAGTTCTTCAGAGAAGAGCCTGTCCCTTATTACATCTTTACAGGGCACTTAGCACAATAGACCCCAAATTTAATTGTTGGCATGTAATAAAAATAATAATATTAAATTTGTCTGTGGCTCAAGGCAACTGCATCCTCCCTGGAGTCCACAGTGATAGCAGCAATTAATGTGAAGAGCGGGACTTCTGATGGGAACAATCTCATAAACCCCAACAGCCTATTACACCTTTTATGTAACAGGACTGTATGTGAGAAAAAAAAAAAAAAAAAAAAAAAAAAAAAAGGTTTCTCCTTAATAATTTGACCATAGTAATATAATTTCCCATAACTTTCCATAACAATGTTTTTAATTGGTACCAGGGCAATAAATATTTCAGCAAGTCAAATACCAGAAACAGCTGCAAACTGAAACCTCAACCCACAAAGCTGTTAGTCTGAGAGAATAAAAAGCAATAGGGCCTACATTTCTAACAGTTGGATACGGTTGCTGTTCAATAAAGTGCTGCCTCAATATTGTGTAGATATTATTAAAGAGATTTATAAAAGATATATGATTTTTAAAATAGCCCACTGTGATTCAAAAGCCTGGAGAAAACAAAGTACTAAAATGAACATATATTTGTTTTTATGTTGCAATGAATTTTACTTCTTTGTGATACATTACTTAATTTGTCAGAGAAGTAGCAGCTGTGATCCAAGAAATATATGTTTGAAACTAGTCCAACTGAAGGAAGCATAAGACTGTGGCTTTAAAACCACCTTATTTCTTCACAGAAAATACAGGAAAATTAAACTTTTTTCTCTTTCTTTCTTTCTTTCTTTCTTTCTTTCTTTCTTTCTTTCTTTCTTTCTTTCTTTCTTTCT
>NC_048900.1:13274560-13298484 GCF_011077185.1 Oxyura jamaicensis | reverse complement strand
TTCTTTCTTTCTTTCTTTCTTTCCTTTCTTTCTCTTCCTTCCTTCCTTCCTTCCTTTTCTCTAGTTTTCCAATTTATCCAGATTTAAAGGATAAATCATTTAGCTTTCCCTATAATTAAAGCACTAACTTCTCCAAAGTAAATTAACTCTTTTTTGAACTTTCTGAAGGACAAAGATAAGCAATGAAATGTATCTGCTCTGGCAATATGGACTGCATATGAAGGAGAGAAACTCAACATTTAATATTGGAGAGTCTTTTTGAACTGGTACAATCTAACTGCTTTGCAAGTCTCAAGAGAAGCAAATTTTTATGATTCTTGTGGTGGGCTAGGGGCTTCTATTTGTTTGTTCTTCCTGTTGGCTTTTTTTTTTGAATTGAAGATTGCTGCAGGGATAGACCCTCTAAACCCTAGGTTTTGCAAAGAGGAGACAACAGGGCAAAGTATCAGCACAGTTGAAGGTGAGATTGGTGCGGAACAGAGATCCTCTGGTTCTTCATTAGTGTATAATTTCTTAGGAACCATATACAAATGTTACAACTGAACTAATTTCATGGAACAGGAAATTATAAGATACTCCCGTTACAAACCCCTCTTGGTGCACAGATAAAAAGGAAAATATTGTAGAGTTAAAGGTGTCAGTATAGTTGAATATCATCCTGCAAATCAAGGAAACATTCTGAGGTTTTACTCGGCAGCAGATAATTTTCCCTAGACTCTGCTGAGACCAGAAAGGACCCAGATTTCCTATAATTAAGAAAAGACTCATTTCTTATTCTCAGTCTAAATATGACTTTGACTGTGGATTTGCTTTTCAGAAACCCACAAGGTGAACTCCATCAGTTGTCTCTGTAAATCCCAACTTATAAAGGATCTTTCCTTCGTCCTGTTATTCTTTCAGGTGTGACTTTGAATAATTGCTCCTTTCAAATTGTTCATATCACTACCCTTCCACTGGACATTCTTTGTAATTAATTGCAAACTCAAAAAAAAAAAAAATCTCAAGAAATATATCTGTTTTGAATCATGGGTTATTTTGGATTTTTTGGTGAACATTTTGATCATTTCAATAGTGGTTTTTTTTGTTATACAAATATTCCTGCAGCACAGACATTCCAATTTCTATCTAGTGCTAGCTATTATCTTTCTATAGCACTGTAAATGCACATAATGCGTAGGACATAATTCTTACATGTAGATTTCGGCACAACCTTTGTCATCCCCAAAAGCTACCTTTCTTGTTCTTGGCCGTGTTGATAACTCCTACACCTTGAAATCTAATTTAAGCAAATAAACACATAAATATGACATGGACGAATAGTTCAGGAAAGAGAATGAGTTAAGCTGAAAATGTTCTTGGAAAATGCATTGAAGTAAATAACCAATGTTAAGCTGTTACAAAAGAAGATTTAAGAAGCTACAAATCAGAATAGACAACATTGCCTACAAGAAAAGTGAGACCGTGGAGTGACATCCCTCTTAATAAAGTCCAAAGATGCCAGAGAAGATTGGAATTCCACCAGGAATGAGTTTGTCTCCAGCTTTGAAGTGAATTACATTATGTCCTGTACATGGTGGACATAAGTAGAATTATACTAGGTCAACCCTTCTGCTCCTCCTCTTATTACAATATCATCATAACATTTAAAGTGTCTGAGAATGCAAATACTGTGTAAATCTTTAACAGGTTGATTTGCCAGGTGCTGTTTAAGCAAGAGGTATATAATGCTTCTAGGTTTGAAATAGAGGCAATTATATTGACAGGACCTGATGGGCCATATCCTCATTTTTTGAATCAGAGATGAACAATTTAGATATTGACTCTCTGAATAAATTCTGCACATCCCACCTGTTCATTTTATTAAAACAGTGACACCTCTGCTGGGGTGACATGGGGAGTATCAGTCAGAAGGAATGACAGCTTGGTACATCGATTAAACATCCTGACAACCACATAGGGAAGTTAATTACTGGGAGGCAAATTAACACCTTTGCAAGATAATAGAGAAAACAATAATTATGTTAGGAACTCAGGAGGCTACATTTTCTTGGCCTTGAGCCTGAGGCTGTGAATGCTGTTTTAAAGAAAACCACTGCTCTAGTGCTCTGGGGCAAATAGTTTGAACCATATTGATTGAAGTCTTTATTGTCAGTGATTAAAAAGCACCTTCAACTGCCAGTGAGTCTTTTGAGACATTCCACAAGGAGTCTTTCAATTAAGATTTCAAATGAGACTCATTTTGCATTGCAATCGGTCTATTCTGGTCAAGAGAAAGGCAGACTTGGCTACCAAAAGGACCTGTGCAATTATGCCTTATGTGGGCCATGTAAGATGAGATTGCAAGGACCTTTTGACAGGTACATTCTCTCTCCTGAATCAATAAAAATTAAGCTTATTAGAGAACAAGATGAAATCTGCTGCTTTTATAAACAGAAGAAATCTTTCAGTATTCCATTTTAATTTCAGGTTTATTTTTTGTAGCTTATGCTACATGCATATGAGTTAAAATACAGCAACTGGAAAAGTAGTAATATGTCACTGAACCACAGTAAGAGAGAACTTTAAGTGGATATTGTTTTCACTGTAAATGACAGTGTGGAACTTTAGATTTACAGCCTGTCTGTAATGCAAAATCAAACCTTTGCAGCTCACAATGTTATTTTTTAAGAATTGGAATCTCAACACAGAGCCTCAAAGCCAGTCTGGGCACTTTTCTTCTATTGTAATTGCAAGAAGTTTCTTCTGATCAGAATGTATATATAGCAATACCTATGTTTGATCTGACATTCCTAAATTAAACCTTTTAAAAAACTTAAAGTATCATCACAGTAGTTTACACATGATTTAATGAGGGCACTGTTTGGATCTTAGGGTAGTCATTCCTACTGGTAGTAAGTGAGAAGTCCAGAACCCAGGCTGAGGTATACACAATGTAGTGAATCTGCAAGCTTGGCAGATGGGAAAAATTACCTTTTTTACTTGTCAGCTAGGTGACTGATTTGAAGATAGCAAGAGGCAATAAAAAGAAATTTCATAATGCACATTTTTGCTAAAGCAGTTTTAGAAAGAACTTGCACTGGGGAATAGAAAAATCAGTGGCTTATTGGGATGGCAAAATTATATTAGAGTCTCCTGACTAAATGGAGGTATTGTTAGTGTTAAACATCACACATTAATTTCAGACTTGCTGGAGTCATCCAACGTAAAGAATCTGACACACTATAATCACTGTAATGTTTTAAAGAGTTTGGGTGATGGAGAGGAAGAGAAAGAATGAGTCATATTACTTAATGCACTACTGGGTGATATTAAAATAGTTCAAAATTAAGATGATTTCAAAATGTCACCTAACAGCATTTTATGAAAAAATGAAAAAATCTAGTATTTATCTTATGATGCTAATTTCTTTCCTTCAGGTTTACTTTGTCTTACACTTGAGCTTATATTTTTCTTGAAGTTTAGGATTTTTTATTAGCTCTCATCATAATGTATTCTGTCAACCAGATGTCAAAGATTTCTGTCTTTAGCACTATACTCTCAGATATAACTTTACATTTTATTTAACTGGCTTTTTTTGTATTTGTTTTCTTTCAGTGTATATATATATACAGGCAGTGGAGATGAGGAGAGGACATCCCCCTCAATGTCAATGAGCAGCTGGAGTGCATGGAGCTCATCCTGGGGATGGGTGAGGAGCTGACAGAGAGATGATGGGTTAGGATTAAAGGGAGGGCAGGGACAGGTGACATTATAGTGGGGATCTTCTATAGACCAAGCGAGTGAGGCCCTCTATAGATAGATAGGAGCAGCCTCACATTCACAAGCCTTGGTCCTCATGGGGAACTTCAGCCATCTCATTGCCTTTTAACAGGGCAACACAACAGGGCATAAGCAATCCAGGATATTCCTGAAATGTGTCAATGGTCACTTCCTTCTCCAAGTGATAGAGGAGCCAACAAGGAGAGGTGCTATGCTGGACCTCACTCTCACCATCAAGGAGGGACTGGTGGGGAATTTGAAACCCAAGGGCAGCATTGGCTGCAGTGACCATAAAATGGTAGAGTTCAAGACCCTTGGGGCAGTGAGGAGGGAGCACAGCAAGCTCACTACCCTGGACTTTGAGAGAGCAGGCATTAGCCTTTTCAGGGATCTGCTTAGTGGAATACCACAGGACAAAGCCCTGGAGGGAAGAGGGGCCCAAGAAAGCTGGTTAATAGTCAAAGATCACCTCCTCCAAACTCAGGGGTGATGCATCCCAACAAAGAGGAAGTTGGGCAAAAATACCAGGAAGTCTGCATGGATGAACAAGGAGCTTCTAGGAAGCCTACAGAGGGTAGAAGCAAGGAAAGGTAGCCTGGGAAGGATACAGAGAAATTGTCTGAGCAGCCAGCAATCAGGTTAGGAAAGCCAAAGCCCATTTAGAATTAAATTTGTCCAGGGATATCAAGGGCAGTAAAAAAACTTCTACAGATACATTGATGATAAAAAGAAGAGTAGGGAAAATGTGGGCCTTCTCCAGAAGTGGAAGGTGACCCAGTTACCTGAGAAGTTGCTAAGACACTATCTATCATATTTGAGAAGTCGTGGCAGTCTGGTGATGTTCTCAGTGACTGGAAGAAGGGAAACATAACCCCCATTTTTAAAAAGGGAAAAAAGGAAGACACAGGGAACTACAGGACAGTCAGTTTCATCTCTGTGCCTGTCAAGGTCATGGAGCATACCCTCCTGGAAACTCTGCTAAGGCATGCAGAAAATAGAGAGGTAATTATTGACAGCCAACATGGCTTCACTAAGGGCATATCATGCCCCAGAAATATCTTGACCTTCTATGGTGTGGTTACAGCACTAATGGAGAAGAACTAACTGGACTTATGCACAGCATCTGAAACTGCCCTGCACAGAAATCCTTCTATCTGAATTGGAGAAACATGGATTTGACAGAACAACCACTCAATGGATAATGAGTTGGCTAGATGGTCAAACTCCAAGAGTTGTGGTCAATGGCTCAATGTCCAAGTGAAGACCAGGGATGGGTGATGTTCAGCCATGGTCACTATTGGGACCGGCATTGTTTAACATCTTTATCAGCAACATGGACTGAGCACACCCTCAGCAAGTTGACCAGCAACACCAAGCTGTCTGGTGTGGTTGTCACAGTGGAGAGAAAAGATACCATCCAGAAGGACCTGGACATGTTTGAGAGGTGGACATACTAACCTCATGAGGCCAAGTTCAAGGTCCTGCATCTAGGCCGGGGCAATCCCAAGCACAAACATAGGCTGGAATGGAAAATGGAGAATTGACTGAGAGTAGCCTGGTGGAGAAGAATCTGGGGATGTTGGTTGATGAGAAACTCAACATGAGCTGACAATATGTGCTGGCAGCCCAGAAAGCCAAATATATCCCGGACTGCATCAATAGCAGCATGGCCAAAAGGTTGAGAGAGGTGACTCCCCAACTCTACTCTGGTCTTAAGAGACCCCACCTGGAGCACTTTGTTCAGCTCTGGGGCCCCCAACACAAAAGGGACATGGATCTATTGGAGTAAGTGTCCAGAAGAGTCCACAATGATGATCAGAGGACTGGAGCACCTCTCCTATGAAGACAGGCTGAGGGAGTCAGGGATGTTAAGCCTGGAGAAGAGAAGGCTCCAGGGTGACCTTATAGCAGCCTTCCAGTACAGGGGGCCTACAAGAAAGCTGGGGAAGGACTTTTTATAATGGCATAGTCATAATAAGACAAGGGGCAATGGCTTTAAATTGAAAGAGGGTAGATTTAGATTAGATTTAGTTTAGATATAGGGAAGAAATTCTTCACTCAGAGGGTGGTGAGGCACTGGAACAGGTTGCCCAGAGAAACTGTTGATGCCACATCCCTGGAGGTGTTCAAGGCCAGGCTGGATGGGGCTTTGGGCAACCTGGTCTAGTGGGGGGTTTCAACCCTCCATAGCGGGTGGGCTGGAATTAGATGATCTTTAATGTTCCTTCCAACCCAAACCATGATTCTATGAAGACATCTTTTTAATTTGTTGTAGACATACTAGTTCCTTCCAATGTATTTTGTATTTTTACTGAATGTTTGAAATAATAAATTTTTAATTTCAAAGCACATTACTTTTAAAGTATGTTTTGTAATTGTTGCACACCTCCTTATCCCTTGTCTTTTAAGGAACTATTCCAAAGGAGATTTTCTTGCCTTTGAGGAAAGAAAAAAAAAAAAAAAAACAACTGCTAAACACCTGGGAAACATGTAATGGATAGGCAGAAAGCTGCCATCGTGTGTGAGCTATGTGAAAATAAATGCTTGGATAGAAGATTTTAATTTGATGTATTCAGAAGTTCTCATAAATATTAGCAATACAAGAAAAGAAATTATTAAAATAAACTTTAGCCATTCTCTATGCCTTTAACAACCCTATCATCTATGCCCTTATTTATTTTAATAGCTGTTTTCAGTTTAAGTAAAAAGAAAGGAAGTTACAAAATGGAGTGCTCACATTTCTTTTAGATAACACTGGACAATCCACCTTAAAAGAAAATCAATACCATTTAAATTATTTGAACAAAGTGGCCAGATTTCAAAAGGTACGCAGCAGCCTACCACACCAGGAATGGTCTTTGGTACAGACAATGCATGATAATATTCTTATCCCTGCTATCAGAATCCAGAGTGTGTGGATGGATATTAATACCTTCCATGCATTTTAGAGCAGCGTATCATGATTTCTATAAGATGCTAAGTTGCCAGATAGGGGTTGACTGGTTTGTATGTTAGAATTTGCTTCTTTGCATTGTTAAGTCTTGCTAAAAAGCATCTCCAGACTTGCAAAATCAGCAATGTACAGTGAGTACATGTTCACTAACAGCATCACACACATCTTGTAACCAAAAGCTTTTAGAGTCCTACATAGTTTTAAAATTTGGGAATATTCCTACGTAATCTTCTGACACGTTTTACTGTGTGAAACTAATTAGGAGTTGAGTGTTTAGATCAAACATTTTTCCTGAATGGGAAAGATTAAGTTTACAGAGCAGGTGGAGTAGGAGGGGGAGCTGGACATTGTCGTAACAAAAGGAGTAAAATAAGTAGGTATACAGGAATAAGTGACAACCTGAAAAGAGCAACACATTGAAAAAGGATATAGTCCTGACCTAGCCCCCATGGGGCAGGACTATAGGTGTACAAGTGAAGATTGCAGTGCCTTAATCTAACTATAGGTGTACAAGTGAAGATTGCAGTGCCTTAATCTAACTATAGGTGTACAAGTGAAGACTGCAGTGCCTTAATCTAACTAACATAACTGGACTTCATATTCTGGGATCTCAGTGAAACTTAGCAGCTTATGATAAAAGGTCAACTAGTTTATCTAGTTCTCCTTTTAGGCTACAAATTCTTGTGAAAGGATAATTTCATGCAGACAATCTGTAGACCAGAGTTATCTTAAAAGAAAAGCAGGCAAAAATCTCATGTCTTACACGCTTTCACTTCACCGAATTCTCCGTTCACCTTACATGATTACTCACTGTGGTTGAACTTTTATGCAGAGTGGTCATACTAAATTTTCACCTTTATGGAGCTGTAATTGTAATACACAAGATCTTTGACTTTTAACTAAGCACACACATTTTTCTTTTGCATCTCATGATTTAAAAGGCAAAGTAATATTGTAAACTGGCTAATTTGGAAGAGAGCAGTAAGCCCTAGAAAACAGTCATCTTTCCTTCCTTCTTTCCTTCCTTCCTTCCTGCCTGCCTGCCTGCCTTTTTTTTTTTTTTTTTTCTTTCTTTCTGGAGATTCAGATGGGGAGTTTCAAACATACAAACTAAATCTAGCTACCCATTGATTTTAAATGGGATTTAGACACTAAAGACCTGCCATTTTTCACTTTAAAAAATCTATTCCTCTGTTGTTTTATCTTGAACAGACAGAAATAATGATAACGCTGACTATAAATCAGCAATTTTAAATAGACTATTTACTTCCTCTTTAGGCTAAATTCTGTCCACAGATAAAGTGCATGACCTCAAGTGAACCCAGTAAGTTTTATAGGTCTTTATCTGGGGAAAAAAATAGTCTCTGAATTCAGAGAATTATTTTGCTATATGTAAAGTAAGGAAGGGTTAGGGTCTCAGGAAAATTAGAAAGTGAATACACTTGTATTTAACTTTATGTGCATCTGGATTTCCGTATAACCTTGTAATAAGTGTAAAAGTATGGAATCAATCCATTTATTCCTCTGCAGTTTGCAATACGCTATATAGGCCAGTAGTTTGTGCACTGGATTATCCTGTACTTACCTACTCAGATTCCAAATTCTTAAACAATCTAGACATCCTTTTCCCTATTCTTGTCTAGCTAATTTATTTTTATTCTAAATTGATTTCAATAAAATAACATACTCTTATCCCAAAGGCTGACTTACATTGATTAGACAAAGCCTGAAAAATGTACTTCCCTCATCAAAGCTACAGAATATCTATTTAAAACATTAATTTTGTCTAGTAACAGTCACTTTTGTTCTCAGAACACACAGTTAACACGAATCAGATATTGCAGGTATATTATTGTTTGTAATTTAAAGTTTTCACAAGGAAAGGTCTACTTTTTTCAGAATATCTGCCAGTAATCACTGTTGCTGGAAATGCTTGCAGATTTTGTGTGACAGTATTAGACAAGCATTTCAGGTGGTGACATATGATTTATGCAGGAAGACTGAATGAACCATGACTACATTATATGTCAAATGTTCACATGACAACTCTTCTTCAACAAAGTGCAGGCCCAAGCGCTGAACAAGGTTTCCGATGCAAAATTGTTTATAAGTAGGAACAGAGATTTTCTAAGCTACATAAGAGATGTAGACATGACGCTTTATATATTTATTAGATGAAAAATAATTCAAAGGCTTAAATGTACATGTGGCATATGGCTTAAAGATATGGATAAATCATATTTCACAGTTTATGAGTTAATGTAATTACTAGCAATAACCTAATTGGCATATGAAGGTAAAGTTTTCATGTTAGTTATTCACATAGCTAAAAAGATAGAGATAAAAAGATAAAATTTCTAAGTTTTTTAAAAGCATAGAATTTAACTCTTACCTGTTTGCCTCCTGACAATCATGGCTCAGTCCTGAACATAGGATTACTTGTGTCTGACAATGAACTATTCTAACTCGTAAGTTATTTGATGTCCCTGTACATCTTGCCATAAGAATTCTCCACAGGTTCCAATATGTATATAACCAGTATTTTCAGGTAACTAAAATTGCTGCTAAGTAGGTACCATCAAATGAAATTCTTCAGTTATTGAATAAGATTTCATCCTGATCAAACAGGACAACATTTGGTAAACAAATCTGTGTCCTTTAGTAGAGTTAATATACTCATCCCAGTTTGCAAAGCAGTAAATGATATCATGAATCCGGAAATGCCTAAGGGTGTTAAAGTAGCCACTGACAAAATGCTGCTCTTATGTACACAAAATGAAATATAATTTCATGCTTTTGTAATCAGTAATTATATATTTTTTTAATTTTATAATTAATTTTTTATAATTTCCAGGCAGATATGTTCTCTGGAAAGAACATTCTGGTGTTCTCATGTCAAGAGTAAGACTGGAGCTTGGAAAAGGACCTGAGATCTTCAAAAGCAGACTGAGATGCAGACATCAAGTCTCACTAACAGTTAAAGTACTGAATATGTAACTGATATAGGGTCTTTAGAAATTTTTGAGTTTAACAACAAAGCAGTGTATGTAAAAATAAAAAGAACAGCGATAATGTATTGTTTACAGTTAATTATTGTATTGATATTTCTTTTCTCCCGTACTCTTCCCCTGATCACCGAGTAGTCACAGAATCACAGAATGGGCAGAGTTGGAAGGGACTTCTGAAGACTATCTAGTCCAACTCCCCTGCCAAGAAAGATTGCCTAGAGCACGTTATACAGGAAGGCATCCAGGCAGGTTTTGAATATCTCCAGAGGAGACTCCACAACCTTTCTGGGCAACCTGTTTCAGTGCTCCATCACACTCACGGTAAAGAAGTGCCCCCTTGTACTGAGCAGGAACTTCCTGTGCTTCAGTTTGTAGCCATTGCCTCTCATCCTGTTGCTGGGCACAACTGAAAAGTGACTGTCTCCCTCCTCTCGACACCTTCCCCTCAGAGATTTTTATACATTAATGAAGTCTCCCCTCAGTCTTCTCTTTTCCAGGGTAAACAGGCCCAGCTCTTTCAGCCTGTCCTCATACGACAGGTGCTTCAGTCCTCTAATCATCTTCGCAGAGATCCTCTGAATTCACTCCAGTAGTTCCATGTCCCTTTTGTACTGGGGAGCCCAGAAATAGACACAGCACTCCAGGTGTGGCCTCACCAGGGCTGAGTAGAGGGGGAGGATCACCTCCCTTGACCTGCTGGCAACACTATCCTGAATGCACCCCAGGACACCATTGGCTATCTTGGCCACAAGGACACATTGCTGTCTCATGGTCAGCCTGCTGTCCACCAGGACTCCCAGGTCCCTCTCTCCAGAGCTGCTCTCCAGCAGGTCAGAGCCCAGCCTGTACTGGTGCTTGGGGTTATTCCTTCCCAGGTGCAGGACCCTGCACTTGCCATTGTTGAACTTCATGAGGTTCTTCTCAGTCCAACCCTCCAGCCTGTCAAGGTCCTTCTGAATGGCAGCACAGCCCCCTGGGGTATCAGCCAATCCTCCAAGCTTTGTGTCATCAGCAAATTTGCTGAGGGTGCACTCCGTTCCATCATGCAGATCGTTAATAAGTTGAACAACACTGGACCCAGTACTGACCCCTGGAGGACCCTCCTAGCCTCAGGCCTCCAACTAGATTCTGCATCACTAAGCACAACTCTCTGAGCTCTGTCATCCAGCCAATTGCCAATCCACCTCACCGTCCACTCATCCAAGCTGCGCTTCCTGAGCTTGTTTATGAGAGTGTTATGGGAGACAGTGTCAAAAGCCTTGCTGAAGTCAAGGTAGACTACATCCACCGCTCTCCCCTCAACTACCCAACTAGTCATCATATCACAGAAGGCTATCAGATTGGTCAAACATGACTTCCCCTTGGTGAATCCATGCTGACTATTCCTGATCACCTTCTTATGCTCCCCATGCTCAGAGATGACCTCCAGGATGAGCTGTTCCATCGCCTTTTCAGGGATGGAGGTGAGACTGACTGGCCTGTAGTTGTCTGGGTCCTCCTTCTTGCCTTTTCTGATGATCGGCATGATATTGGCTCTCTTCCAGTCCTCAGGCACCTCTCCTGTTCTCCACGACCTTTCAAAGATGATGGAGAGTGGCCTAACAATAACATCAGCCAGTTCCCAGCTCCCTCAGCACCCATGGGTGCAGTCCATTGGGGCCCAAGGCTTTGTGGATGTCAAATTTGCTTAGCTGATCTCTGATCCGATCTTCTTTGACCATGGGAAAGTCCTACTTTCTCCAGACCTCCTCTCTTGTCTCCAGGGTCTGAGATTTCGAAAGGCAGATCTTAGCAGTAAAGACTGAAGGAAAAAAGGCATTCAGCAACTCTGCCTTCTCCATATCATTTATCACCAGGACATCTGCCCCATTCAACAGGGGGCCCACATTTACCTATATTCCTTTTTCTGCTGATGCATTTGAAGAAGCCCTTCTTGTTGTTATTGACATCCCTTGCCAGATCTAATTCTAAATGGGCCTTAGCCTTCCTTGTCGCATCCCTGCATACTCTGACAGTGTCCCCATATTCCTCCCAGGTGTCCTGTCATTTTTTTTACATGCTGTAAACTTCCTTTTTCTATCTGAGCTTTGCCAGGAGCTCCCTGCTCATCCATGCAGGTCTCCTGAGGAAGTGATACCTGAATATTGAGCAGTTAGCTTGGATGCCCCCTTCCTTCCAGGGTCCTAACCCATGGAATTTTTCCAAGTAGATCCCTGAAGAGGTTAAACCTTGCTCTTCTGAAGTCCAGGGTCGCAATCTTACATTTGCTTCCTGCTTCCTGCATTTGCCCTGCTTCCTTCTCATAAGATCCTGTACTCCACTATATCATAGTCACAGCAGCAAAGGGGCTGCCCCCTACCTTCACATCTCCAACTAGTCCTTCTTCATTCATTAGTACAAGGTCCAGCAACACACCCCTCCTTGTTGGCTTCTCCACCAACTGTGCCAAAAATGTTGTCATGAATGCACTGCAGGAACATCCTGGATTCTGTGTGCCCAGCTGTGTGATCTTCTCAGCAGATACCAGGGTGGTTGAAGTCTCCCATGAGAACCAGGGCTTGTGACTGAGAAGCAACTGGGAGCTGTCTAAAGAAGGCTTCATCTACCTCCACTTCCTGATCAGGTGGCCTGTAGCAAACACCCACAACAGTGTCAGCCGTGGTAGCGTGCCCTTTAATCCTTACCCATAAGCACTGAACTCACTCTTTGTTCAGCCCTGGGCAGAGCTCCACACATTCCAAGTTGTTCTCTTGTGAGAGAACTGTGTTCTCTTCTTCTCTTGCTGTTCTCTTCTGTTCTCTTGTAAAGAGCAACTCCACCACCTCGCCTTCCTGGTCGGTCTTTTCTAAAAAGCGTGTAGCCTTCCATGACAGCATTCCAGTCATATGAGCTATCCCATCTTGTCTCTGTGATTGCAATGAGACTGTAGCCTTGTGACCACATGTAGATCTCCAGTTCTTCCTGTTTGTTACCCATACTAAGCATATTAGTATATAAGAATTTCAGGGAGCTGAAACACTTATTGCTGAAATGCTGAAATGCTTAGTCGTTTTGCCCCTCTCTGCCACTTACTCATCCTCCTTCTCCAGTACAACTCTTTAAAAACTATGGTTTCTGCTTTTTCCTTATCTCCCCCATTTATCTTTTTTCTTGGTGATTTTTCCCAGATCTGCTTACATCTCCTTACGTTTCCCACCATCTGGCTAGACAGCTGTTACTGATATCACTGAGTGAAAACAGTTGTTCAGAAGCTGATTTTACCTGTGGTTCTCATTCTCTAAGGGACTGGAAATTCTGAAGATCAGGACAGATGAAATGATGTATGAAACAAACCTTGATGCTTTAGAGAAAACCAATGTGGTATAAACATGCTGTAGTGGCAACATGGATAGGCCCAGTGTAAGCAGAAATCACATGAAGATACAAGTTATCAACTACAATGGGATAGCTATTAACTATTTGGTAAATCAAAGGCAGGCTATGCTCTCTCTGTCTCTTGGCATCTCCGGAGGTATGAGATAAAAAGGAAATACAACTCTGACCCAACACAGCAGAATGGATGTGAAATGAAACAGTTGTTTCAGCAGTATTACAGAATAAAAATTCAGAATACCTGTGTCAAGTATATGCAACCTGACTTTGTTCCCCATTTGATTTCCTTTCTGCCTGCTCTAGCACAATTCTTGCTCCAGTAGGGACAAAGTCCTCACAGCCCTGGACTCCAGGAAGTATAACAGATGCATACTCAAACACAGCCTGCTTAAACTCTAATGTAATTACACAAACTGATGAACATGATGTGATGAAAGCACTTCTTATCAGAATGTTTTAATAATTAAGACTGAGATCCAGGATGTTTAGCTTTAGATCTGTGAACCATTCTGAATACTTCAGATGTATTCTGTTGCATAAATACTATTGATAATACAGAGACAAACAGACAAAAATCTTATAAAACATCTCACCAGATTCTTCAAATTCACTGTTGTATGCATTCCAAGTTTCACTTATGCGGAGTAGATTTTCTTCCATGGCTTGAATGTCCATGTAGGGACAGTTGCACTCTGGGAATCTGGGGCCACACTGACACCAGCAGTCATTGTCCTTGCAAATGAACTCCCCCTCTGAATTGCAGGCAATATAGCTCAGAGCTGCCTGGACAAAATGTTCTTGAAGATACTCAGGGAGGATGACCTGAAGACCTGAAGGAAACAGAGTAAGCACTGTGTTATTAAACCCAAATGTATATTCAAGTCAAGCAATTTCCCATACCTATATAACATGGTAATAAACAGATAAAAAATAAATAATAAGCTAATAATAAGCTACAAAAATAAACTATATCATTTACTTAGGACAATTTACATATATGTCTAGCATTTGCACCATGTCATGTATTTCCTTACCTAAGAATTCATTTCAGATATATACCTTACACTCCTGTCTCATTATGGAACATCCATTCCAGTAGATAGTAACTTGTGTTCCTCACATTGCATACTAGTGTAATTTCCTTTTTCTTTTACAGACTCAGCTGTAGGAGCTTTTCAGTAAGGAAGCATGCAGATGAATTACAATACTGATACTATGCAACTAATACAAATTCTGAGAGTGCTGGAGGGAAAGCAGCTTTGAAAGACAACAATGAAAGTAAAGAGGCTGTATAACCAGAAAAAGAGAGGTTTGAAGACAAACATTTCCATTCTGTATTGGACTTGTTTTCCATGTTGGCTTTGACATAAGTAGGTATGCCTGAAATACAGAAATGTCTAAATTACTCTGGTTATTTCTCCATGATTCTGTAGACACAAACTAAGAATAACCAGAAAATTGAACTGTTAGAATTTTTAGGAAAATAAAATTAAAAAAATATTTCATTTTTTAAAACATCAATACATAATGGCCTATTTTCAGCAAGGTATTGTAAAAATATGTGTACAATGATTCATTATGACCAGTAACTGTGTCAGTTTGAGAAAAATCAGATAAACATCAGTTTTGTTATTGATTTTTTTGAGTGCATGCATTTATAATGTGGTTTACCCTATTTCATCTTTCAGTACTTTAAGCAGACTTTGCAGGATGGGACCTCATCCATCACCACAGGAAGTCTTCTGAATACAACATGCATTGGAATTAGCTCAAATCAGGTGTTATCTGATAGATGCTCCTAAGGATTTCAGAATGCTAAGAGACAGTCAGCTGTATGTGCTGGGTAGGGCTATAAAACCCTAAGAAACAGAATTCATTCTTAAATCGACTAAAGCTTTAGCATGGAGAAGGGATGGAAGATCTAGCTACCATGTTGTTTTAAAAATGAACATGCTATGTCCCAAATCTCTTTGCAAAGCATTTTCACACTTTACCCTGTCATGACAGGCAGAAGCCTTATAAAATCATGTTTCACATTTATCAGAATGCATGTGGTTCAGATGTATCAGAACCACAAGGCAGGGAAATCAAAAATTCAGAATATCTGTGACCAGAAGTATATTCATCTGAAAATTTTGACTACTGTTAACACGATTTCACTGATGGGAATGAGTATTTTATATAGAAGCATTGTAAATTAATTGTAGCCATCAGTCCTTTAGCTACAACAGTAGTCAAACAATCAGAAACAAACAAACAAAAAACACACACAGCAAGATTTTTGATTTATTACACATACCAATATTCTGAAATAAAAATACTTTTTCTGAAACCAGTGGGGCTTATTTGTAGGCCAAGTAATTTCTCAGTATATTAATTGTTTAAAAAAAAAAAGGTACTTGGAGAATTTCATAGAGATTTATTCCTAATTTTAAGGTAAATAAAAAAATATCTATAACAGCAATTTTGTGACCTTCCCAAGTAGAAAGCCATATTCAAATGCATGATAATATTGCTAAAACTGGGTCTGTTTGTGCTTTCTTCTGCATCATATCAAAACTTGTAAAACTCTTGACTATACTTTTTAATATACTGGTATATTTGTGAAAACACTTGGTATTATGAAAGTAAAAGAAAGCCCAGATAAGTAATCCAATCTTGTTCAATTCCTACATGGTAAGCATGAAATAGTCTAAGCAGTTCTGACACTAAATTTCTTATGACAATCTAATGGCATGTGTAAAACTGCTCTCTAACCGATGCGAGGATTGATTTCCAAATTTTAACTTAGAAACATTGTGCAAATGCTGGAGACCAGTAAAAAAATTGCTTTTTTTTTTTTTCTTTTTTTTTCCGGGGGGGGCCGCCAATATTTAATTGCATTTCAGTGAAAATGACAAGTTCTTTTAAAAAATTATATAATATACATATATATAGTCTGTGAAATCAGTGTTTGATCTAATGGCTTTAAACCTATTCTCACCTCTGGAAAGAGAAAGAAAAGGCATAAAACAACCCTCTCCTCCCCCCTTCTCCCCCCCCCTCCAAACAGAAAAAAAAAAAAAAAATGGATGTATTAGACAAGAAGATAATATTTCCCTGACAGACAATCTTAACAATCAGCAACAACTTCACACAATATGCCCAACTGAGATATGAACCAATACTCTTTTTTTTACAGCCGGAAATAATTGTGAAGCTACCTGTAACAGCAAATTGAGAACAATGTTCTTCTCTCCTTGTATATACACAGGTATGCACAAAAACATAAATTAAAGAGAATTAGTCTGTTTTCAAAATAGTAATAAAAAGTTGTTCATGTTACATTTGTGTAACTGAAACAAAAAAACAGTAACTACTAAGGGGGCCCTAGAGGTTCACTTTCAAAAATGTTTAGGTGCCTCATCTGCAATTTGGAATATGTATCTGTTGGAATTAACAACAAATGAATTAGAAATTAATCATCTTTATATATACATGTGTATACATATATATATTCACTTTTTTTTTTTTTTTTGAGATGCCTAAACTTCCAGGTTTTCTTAAAAGTCCCAGAGGAGCCTTTGGACTCTGCTTTATTCAAAGCCTTTGTGTATTTATGCCCTGCCAGTGGGATGACTGCATGACGTATAAGCCACTACTCAAAATGTGCAAAGCAGGCTGAACACAGTAAATGTCATTCCCTGCTTGGTAGAATCCGTGGGAATTCAAGCTTTGTAAAAGGTGAGCAAGTCATTGCTAAATAAGGCTGTAAAATGTTAACAGCATTATTCAGATTACTTTCTGATGGGCAAAGAAATTGTTTCTATTTCAAAGGCAACATGAGTTACTGACATTTCTTTCACTTTGCCTAGAATATACTTATTACAGAAGGAAAAAAAAAAAAAAAAAAAATGACCTTTCATGAGGTGGAAAAAAGAAAAACAAATAGTGTGATAAATGTCATCCTGTTCCAAAACAGATTAATGAAATTGTACCTACATACCTTGCAACTGAATCTTATTTTCAGGACTCTGAACCAGAACAGAACTGACAGAATCTAGGTTGTCATAGTTACTGCAGCCAAGAGGACCAGTCCGCGTTTCTGTTACCTAATGGCAAGGGAATGGAAAAGCATTTGCTGCATTATTCAAAACAGACTGAAGAGTTCAGAAGCTTGTTGCATAAAGTTTCCCTTTAATTCATCTGTCTGTACATTTCAGACTTAATTAAGGTGAGATAGCTCATTTTATATATGACAAGTATGATTGTAAATGTTTTACTAGTACAACAAACTTGGGAGAGTGCTATTTCTATAGCAGGGAATCACTACAAGTGACCAACAGCTACAGATGATTTATTTCTTCATAGCTATGGGAATAAGAATGAATTTAATAAATATGGTTCACAAAAATGCAAACGATGATTTTCATTGATGAAACTTGTGCATATGGCAACTCCTTGTTGAAATCATAAAAAAGCTTTGACTTCTTCAGCAGGATTCAGAAGTAAAAACCTTTATGAGCTGTGCTTGTAATGGCGATGGTGGGATATCTTTTATCTGGGGAAGATCTAAAATAAGATTAGCTGTAAGACTCTAGACATCCTGCCTATTGTAATCACAGAATCAATGACCACAGGATCAAAATACATCTAAATTTATCAAAACAATATCACCACAAATAAAGCTTTGTCTTAGCAGTGGTGGGTTGTGCTTGGCAACATGCAGTTTGTAAAATGAGTAAATACATTATTAATAACAATAATAAAGGCACGTGATTTATATACTTTATGGAACATTATATATGATACCTAAGTGTCCAAAAACCCTTTATAAAAGCTAATTTCTTCTAAATGCCACAGTAAGTGAAAAAAAAAATAGGGCCTAATCCAGTTTTTCTGCAATTAATTGCTACAGTTTTTGAAACTCTGCTGTGATGCCCAGAGGGCAGGCTGGCAGCTCCACAGCCAGCCAGGCAGTGTCTCAATGGCTATTATAGCTTCTATAGGTAGCTGAGGAAAAATCTCAAATACTTAGGACAGGTGGGTATACCAAGATCTCATTTTTTATTTTTAACTGGATTGGATGCTGTAAAAAATTCATGGCTTTGGAATTCCTTCCCCTTTATACCAACACCAGAAAGAAAGAGGGCATTGAAAGTGGAATAAAAGTAATACAAGAGCTCTAGCAGGAAATGTTGGCCATGGGATATCTTCCCAGTCTTCTTTACTGCCAAAATACAACAAATTCCTCTGTTGTCCATTCCAACAAGCCACTGTCTTGGAACTTCTTCGCTCACGTTTTTTTATCGTCTCAGAGGTTTTGGACATTTACATCTATTTGTTGATTTGCTTCAGCTCTGAATACAAGTGCTTCTATAGTTTGTTACTTCAGGTAGTGTAGTCTACCCTGAATCTCCTGGAGAATAAGTCTAAATTAGGGGTTCAAAGAGCTCATTTCCAAAATTTACACCTCAACTGAGCAGCAGACATCTAACATTAACTCTTATGAACAGAAGGAAGCCTGCTGTTCAAACAATCTGTTTTGAAAGGAATATGGAGATTTACTAAAATCATTCATGAATGTTTATGTTGTTTAGGATCACCCAGTGGTCTTACAGTGTCTGTGCTACCACCAGCATGTGAGTGGCTGCAGCTGGATCATGAAATTCCTTAAACTACTGAGATCATCTATACATTGATTCATATTTTCCAAGCCCTAAAATTTTCACAAAATAAGTGTGAAATCTTACACTGTCACAAGTTATTGGCCCCTTTCTGTCACTCTGAACTAGTATTCCTGGGAACTGTGAAGGATGTCCTTTGCAATGCCATCAGCCTGTCGGGAGGACACGCTGAAATGATTTCAGCCAAATCTGGTCGCAGAGTGCCAGCCATGCAAGGAAATAGATGTAGTCACAATCTCTACTTATGCCCAAATTTGGCAGTGTCTGATATTTATGCCAAGGCCAGATTTTCCTTGTTGTTTTTTTTTTTTTTTTTGCTTAATCATCCTGAATCAACATAAAAATTCTTGCATGGGTATCAGATTTGTGTGGGACACAGCCAGAACAACAAATCTGATTTATCTGTGACACTCCAGGCCTTTTCTTCTCCTAAGTGATCAAAGTTCCATTCTAAAATCCCACTTTTTATAGTACTCCCAGCCCATATAAGGAATACTAAACTGTTCATATAGTATCAAAGACAGGCACCTACATTAAATAAGATAAATAACCAGAAGAAAATAAAACAGGAATGGACGTTGTTATAAATTTTATCCTGTTTCTGAAAGATTATGCTCAGCATTTATCTCTGCAATTTTTTATACAAAGATCCATTTATTTTTGCATTTTTTTAATTATTATTTTCAATCATTTGTTTATAAGGCAATGCAGCTTCATGAATTCATCTGAAATGTAAGAACTATAAAGACGGTTTTACAAATCCTATTCATTCTGTTTATTCTTATGCTTCCTGCAATTACAAAATAAAAAAGGTTAGTAAGTAGTTGTATAATGATGTCTCATTTTTTTCATGAAACTTCAGTCTTCACTTGGATGATGCAAAACACAGATAGCAATAACCATTGTTTTGATTATGGAAGTCACAACAATTGGTGTATCTAGGTGTGCACAGAAGCAGAAAGGAAATAAGTATCATTAAGGTCCAGCCCGGAATCTGCTCCAGCAGGGGTCTTCCACAGGCTGCAGCCTCCATCAGTGCAGGTCCACCTGCTCCACCATGGTCTCCTCCACGGACTGCAGCATGGAACCCTGCTCCAACATGGTACTCCATGGGCTGCAGGGGGACAGCCTGTTTCTCCATGGTCCTCACCACAGGCCGCAGGGGACTTCTGCTCTGGCGCCTGGAGCACCTCTCCCCCTCCTTCTTCACTGACCTTGGCACCTGCAAGGCTGTTCCTCACTCCTATCACTCTCCCAGCTGTGTGGCACAGCATTTTTTGTTGTTGTTGTTTGTTTGTTTGTTTGTTTCCCCTGTCTTAAATATGCTCTCACAGCAGAGGTGCAAAACAATATCACTTACTGGCTAAGCTCTGGTCAGCAGTGGGGCCCTTACCAAACATGGAGCAGCTTCTAGATCCTTCTCACAGAAGCCACCCTTATGGCCTTCTGCTACCAAAACCTTGCCACCTAAACCCACTACAGTTTTTTTCTAAGGACCAGTCATATAAAATCACTGATTCAAATGAAAATTATACGCATGGAAAAAAAAAAAAAAAAAAAAAAAAAAAAAGAGCAGAGTTAGATTGTTAGATTTTGACTCATGACTTACTGCTCATTGTAGGTAAGCAATAAAATATTGTTTTAAAATAATAATAATGTAAATAAAAAATAATGTCCTAAAAATAGAACAATATAAAAGGTCTTTTTCTAAGCATAAAATTTTCACTGAAATCTATATATTTCTATTGTGCATTCTTTTACTTTTCAAAGTACTCCAGCCTTCTACTGTCTAATCCTTTTCATTGGTACTTTAAGCTTCTGCATACAGAACATATTGGAAGAAGAAAATAGACTATATAGTTCCAACATAAGTCCAAACACCAAAACGAGATTAAAACAGTTATAAAACAGCCAAACTCCAGCTTTCCATGGCTGGCACTTCTAGTCAGAGGCCAAAGTTACATATACCACATTATACCCTGCACAAGCCCTACTCAACAAAGATTGCAAATTGGAAGAAAAATGTGAGTAGTCAATAAATGAAATGTGGAATACATAAGAAAGCTTCAAATTTCTGACAAATTGTTTGATCAAATGAAAGGATTTTATTTTTCGGAAAATCCTTTAAGTAGAAAAGCAGACTACAAGAATGAAAAAAAAAAAAAAAAAAAAAAAAAAAAAAGATGCGTGGGGCGTAGAATTAATTAAATCTGTCTCAATGCAGGTGTTACTAAAATCACTGATAATTTTGCATTTTCTGTCTGTCACAGGAAGAAGATACAATGACAGAAGAAACATTGGAAAGGGATTTGCACTTTAAGTATCTTCCAGACACAGAAGTATGACTATATTCAGTTCCAGGATCACAGCTGAAGTGTTTTGTCTGAAGGTTTACAATGAAAGCTAAGTCAAAAACAGGAGAGGTAAAGGTAAAATGTAAATAGTGTATGCTAAGATGCAACTATCGTCCAGAAGTGATTGCAGATTAATAAAGACAAATAAAGATGAATAAAAATACTGATTTGTAAGAGCTTGATCCACAGTCTGTAAAGGACACTAACTCACAAAACAAAATACAACAGAACAGTTATTTAATCATGAAAAGCCCCTAAGAACCAGTAACAAATATTTGACATGAACCAAGCAAGCTATTCTCAAGTGCCTTGTTTTCAAAGATTATCACAACACAGGTTTCCCTGGGTAGCAGGATTTTCAGTTCCCAGAAATAAACTGTAACATGTGGCATTAATGAGACAAATGCCTACAGTTTTCAGTCAGTTAAAACTCATAACCATGGTGATAATGACCCGATTATAAGTGCACTAAGTATATACCTCACAGCACTGCATAAGGGCTGAATTCTTGTGATACCAGTGGGTAGTATTTCCCTGGGAAACTGTACTTTTTTTTTTGTCCGTGATAATTAAGCCCACAGAAGGTTCTCCTAATAAGAATAAAATATATTTCTGCAGAGCTTTTTTTTTTTTTCTTTTTTTTTCTTTTTTTTCCTGGTGTGTTCTTTCAAATACACATAGCTAATATTCTTAACTACATGCTCATCCAGAGATGGTAGGCTGTCTTGCATAAAGGACTGTCCTCTTTACGAAGTCTCTTTTAAAATGTATTTGGCTTCTAAGGAAGATAACTAAGCACATAAAGGAGAAGGAGACAATGCTAGTCACTTTAAAATAGGCAGCTGCATTCATATTCATATTACCCTCTTTCATATTTTAAACATTTAAATAGTGTCTTAGAGGAAATTATTCATATATATGTGACACCGCTGTTGGAAGAAGGTATCTTCTGAATGACTGGTACATATAGAAGAATGAACAAAGGCATGGCAGGAGAAGAAACCCAAGGAAAAAGACAAAACTGGAGTGATTTAATATTTTGGAGGATCATCTCACAGAGGCATAACTTTTTATGCAAGGAAGCTAATAAATTGTTAGGTAAAAACAAATCCTGCTACTGTCACTCACTAAATAAGTCCTTCCCTTCATAAATCATTCAGTCGGATTAATTGCACAGTAACAGTGCTTAGCAGTTCCTAAAATCATTGGAAGTCCCCAGCGTAATTACACATTATCAGCAATCAGACATAAGACTCAACCTAGACTCAATGGGGTCCATGGAATAGAAGGGTCACAAGGGGCTGCCTGGCTGGATGTTATCACAGCACATATTTTTCATCCCCTATTGTCTTTAGAATTTTTCTATATGACTCCTTGTCGACCCTACCTTAAGGACTTGTCTTCCAGTCTATGTTTCCTCACCTTGTCATCCCTGTACATTCAAGTCAATGCTTATTTCACTTTAAGAAAAGTTGATCCCGTGAATAAGACTTAACTGTATTTTCTGTTTAGAAGTGGTTCTCCTGCTGATGCAGTGGGGTAGTTTCATGCTGATGGACAGCTAAGATCCACGCTGCTACTCTCTCACTTCTCAAAAGAACAGTGCGAGAAAATGTTATGAAAAGAGACTCATGGGCTGAGATAAAGACAAGGAGATCACTCACTAATTATCAACATAGGCAAAACAGATTCAGCAAAGGGAGCTTCATATAATTTATTGTCTATTACTAGCAGACTAAACTAAAAGGAAACTAAAAACCTTCCCTTATCATCCACCCTCTTCTACTTCCTCCTTCCAGGTGGTGCAGGGGAATAGGGAATGGAGGCTGTGGTCAGTCCATAACACTTTACCTCCATAACTCCTTCACGGTCACTCCCTGTCCCTGCTCCACGTGGGGTCTCTCCCCCTCCTCGGATGCCATTTTAGGAGTTTGCTTTTTGTTGGTGGTGGGCTTTTTTGTTGTTTTTGGTTGTTTCTTTGATTTTAGAATTGCAAGTATTCTAAAGCATTACCTAATAGGCATGTGACATTTTCAACACATTTTCCTTCAGTGGTGTTGTTAGTATAAGACTGACTTTTTAATTTGATGAATCCACTAACTGAGACAATCTGGAATCACTACCATCTTATTTTTCTGTCAACTGATGTTATATGA
Organism: Oxyura jamaicensis; assembly: GCF_011077185.1. Classification (NCBI taxonomy): domain Eukaryota; kingdom Metazoa; phylum Chordata; class Aves; order Anseriformes; family Anatidae; genus Oxyura; species Oxyura jamaicensis. The sequence continues at coordinate 13,275,216 of NC_048900.1, read as the reverse complement.
CATAGCAAAGTCAGTAAACTTGATGTTTCAGCAAATGAAATAAATTGCAAAATGTTCATTAACCAGGAAAAGTGGGCTAAGAACTTCTTTCAAATTTTGGGGGAAGGAGAAAAATTTCGGTTTCACTGAACACAGCAATAAAACTTCCCAAGAGATCAGCCTAATCCCTCTCACTCCTTTGTTTCTCTATTCTCAGGAATGCACTGTGAGCTACACTGCTACATTACAATGACAAAGAATTGAAAAGTATTATCCCCACATTAAACATTAAATACCTTGGAAATCAGAATATTTTATGAATTAATTCTATCTTAATTCTGTTCTGTTTTTACATTCTTATAAAAGATAATGATTTTGGGGGACTGTTTAGTTTCATCTGATACAGAGCAATCACTTGTCATTTCAGGTCTATTTTCCACTATTTCAGACAACAATTTGTTAACTGCTAATTGCAGGAGGATCCACATGAACATCAACAAACCTTTGAATCTATGCTGTGCCACAGGAAATTTAGAGAAGAAATGGAGACAGTCAGGAATGCACCAGCTTTGAGCTACCAAAACATATATAAGTTAAACAGCTTTCTAATGATAGCTGGGATAGAGGTGGGGAAGAAAAAAAAAAAAAAAAAAAAAAAAAAAAAAAAAAAAAAAATA